>NW_025968803.1:0-13536 GCF_021869965.1 Rhincodon typus
CAGGCTTGATGGCGAATGGCCAATTCCTACCGCTAAATTTGATATGGAAATGCCGATCATGGACTGGAGTGGAAAAAGTCAAAGTCACATGACACCAGATTATAGTCCAACAGGTTTATTTGAAATCACAAACTTTCAGAGAACTGCTCCTTCTGCAGGTGGAGTCACCTGATAAAGGAACAAGCAGTCTGAAAGCTTCTGACGTCAAATAAACCTGTTGGACTATAATTCTGGTATTGTTTGACTTCTGACTTTGCTCCTAACTAACATGTTTGTACGAAAGAATAATGTTTTTGCAAGCAGTTCGAAGGCTGGAGTGACGAAATGACAAAGCTCAAAGTCCATCACAATGATGGTACAAGGTAACATTGTCTATAATGAGAAGTTAATAAACAAATGGGCTAGGAAGAGAAACAAAAGTCAGGCCCAGAGACAGCAAAATGTGAACAGCATTGGCAGTACCTGCTCTCGGACAGAATGGGTGACACAGTTATTGCCCCTGACATTTTAATCATGAATGTTGAGTGTGGAAACGTCACCAGAGGGACCAGGTGTCCTTGGATACATATGACAGAACGTAACAGAAGATGCAGCAACAAATGGCGAACGGTAGGTAAGCTTTTATTACAAAGGGCTTTGAAGAACGAGAGTGAACTCCCCTGGAGTACTGTGAGCAGGTTCTTCTGGTGAGATCTGCCCTGGAGGACTGCGAGCAGTTTTCAGGAGTGAGGTCTGCCCTAGAGGACTGTGAGCAGTTTTCAGGAGTGAGGTCTGCCCTAGAGGACTGTGAGCAGTTTCTGATGACTGAACTAATATGAATGATCTAGAGTGAGTGTAACAAAGGTTCTCCAGACTGGCTCCTGGGAAGAGGGGATTTCTGAGCAGAAGAAATTGAGTAAACAGGGCTTATATTCTGTGGGATAAAATCAAAGTCACCATAGTGCTACTGGACAACCAGGCTGTCTCTCATTCGAGACAGACAAATGGTGGTGGCTAACCTGAGAGTCAGGCAAGGGAAGAAGTCAAGAAGGACAGTCCTTCATGGTCACCTCAGCTGGTGAAGGAATTGAACCCACACTGTTGGTACCACTCCACATCATAAATCAGCCATCCAGCCAACTGAACTAACTGATGACCAACCTGTAGGATATAGAGAAATAGAAGTGATCTCATTGAATTATCTTTTTTTTTGGAAGATGCTTGATAGGAACAATGCTGAGTAAATGTTTCCTCTGGCTGGGAAATCTCGGACATGGGGTAATTGTCTCAGAATAAGGGTGTGACCATTTCAGATTGAGGTGAGGAGCAATTTCTTCACTCACATCACTGTAAATCTGTGGAATTCTCTATTCCAGGGAGCTGTAGATTCTTGGTCATCGTGGGTTTCCAAATCAGGCAGTGTTAGATTTTTGTACATCAGCAATGAGGGAAATGGGGATAATTTGAGAAGGTAGAACTGACGTAGATGACAGGAGGAACAAGGTCAAAGGGCTGAATGGATGTTTACTGTTTCTATTTCTGCATTTGATTCTAGCCTCAGGCTGCTGTCTAAATGCAGTTCGCACAGTCTCTGTGTCTGTGCAGGTTTCCTCCAGGTGCTCTGGTTTCCTGCCAGTCTAAAGCTGTGCAGGTTAGGGTGGATTGGCTGTGCTAAATTGCCCATAGTGCCCGGGTATGTGCAGACTATGTGGATTAGCCATGTTAAATGCAGTGTTACTGAGACTGGGTAGGACACTCTTCGTGATGGGCCAAATGGTCTGCTTTCACATTGGAGGGATTCTATGATCTCCAGAAACAAGCCGAAAAAACATGGTTTGGATATAGCTAACAGCAGAATTCAAAATCAATTAACACTTACTCAGAAATTTGCTGGTAGTTAACCAGTCCTGATGAACCAGGAAATCCCTTTTCACATACTGTGCAGGTGGACAGTCTTTAGTCAGTGTGACTGTGTCGATGTATGGTGACAATATGACTATTTCCAAGCTCTACCTTACAGATACACAACTGTTATTAACATTTTATCCACAATACCAGCACCTGTAATTGAGCAGGGATTAGTAACATCAGTCTATAACATGACCTCCCAACTCCTATACTCAATGCACTGACCAATAAATGCAAGCATAGCAAACATCATTTTCACTACCTTCTGTACCTGCAATCCACCTTCAAGGAACTGTACACCTGCACCCCAAGGAGTCTCTGTTGCGTAACAATGAGGCCCTGGGGACTGTTAAGTGTTTAAGTCCTGCCCTGATTTTCATTACCAAAACGCAATATCTCACACTTATCTAAACTAAACTTATTTCTGTCACTCCTTGGCCCATCGACCCATCTGATTACGTTCCCATTGTACTTGGAGGTAATCTTCTTTGCGGGGTACTACACCAACAATTTTAGCGTCATCTGCAAACTTACTAACCATTCCTCCAATACTCATTCCAAATGATTTATATCAATGACAAAAAGCAGTGGACCCAGCACTGATCTTTGCAGCACACTGCTGTTCATAGTCCTCCAGACTGAAAAAAACAATCCTCCACCATGATTCCGTCTCCTACCTTCAAGCCAATTTTGTTTCAAATACCTAACTCTCCCTGGATTCCATTTGATCTAATCTTGCTAACCAGTCTATCATGTGGAGCTTTGGTGAATGCCTTGCTGAAGGCCATATAGACAATGTCCACAGCTTTGCCTTCATCAATCTTCTTTGTCACTTCTTCAAAAAACTCAATCAAGTTAGTGAGACAAGATTTCCCACTCACAAAGCCATGTTGACTATCCCTAATCAGTCCTTGCTTTTCCAAACACATGCAAATCCTGTCCCTCAGAATCCCCTCCAACAATTTACTCACCACTGACATCAGGCTCACTGGTTGATAGTTCCCTGGCTTTTCCTTAAAGAATGGCACCACATTAGCCACGCAGTCTTCTGGCACCTCACCGGTGTCTATCAGTGATACAAATATCTCAGCAAGGGGCCCAGCAATTACTCCCCTAGCTTCCCCCAGAGTTTGTGGATAACTCCTGATCAGGTGCAAGGGACCTATCCACCTTTATGCATTTTAAGACGTCCACCACGTGGTCCTCTGTAATATGGACACTTTTTATGACTCATATTTATGTCTCCAAGTTCTCCAGCTTCCATATCCTTCTCTGCAGTAAATACTAATGCGAAATACTCATTTACGATCTCAGCCTGCAGTTCCACTCAGAGACTGCCTTGTTGATCTTTAAAGGGGCCCTATTTTCTCCCTCGTTGCTTTTTTGTCCTAAATGTAGTTTCAGAATCTCTTGGGATTCCCCTTAACCCTATTTGCCAAAGATAGCTCATATCTCCTTTTCACCGTCCTGATTTCCCTTGAGTATACTCCTACTGCCCTTATACTTCGAGGGATTGACCCAATTCCTGCTGTCAATACCTGGCATGTGCTGCCTTCTTTTTCTTGACCAGAGCCACGATTTCTCGAGTCATCCAGTATCCCCTACACTTACCAGCCTTGCCCTTCACATGAACAGGAATATACTGTCTCTGGACTCTCCTTATTTTATTTTTGAAGGCCTCCCACTTTCCAAGCATCCCTTTACCTGTGAATTGCCTCTCCCGATCATCTTTTGGAAGTTCTTGCCCAATACCGTCAAAGTTGACCTTACTCCAATTTAGAACTCTGAAATTTATATTAAATATATAAGTTTTACATTTAAACTAATCCCATCTGCCTGCATCCGGCACACATCCCTCTAAACCTTTCTTAGACATGTATTTATTCAAATGTCTTTTAAACAGTGCGACTGTACCTGCATCCACCACCTCCTCTGAAAGTTGGTTCCATACATGAACCACTGTAAAAAAAAATTGTCCCTCATGTCTTTTTTTCATATGTCTTTCTCCTCTCACCTTACACATATGTCCCCTTGTCTTGAAATCCCCCAACCTAGGGAAAAAAACCCTTGCTATTCACATATTCTGTGCACCTCATGATTTTATAAACCTCTGTCAGGTCACCCCTTAACCTCCGATGCTCCAGTGAGAAAAGTCCTAGCTTTGGCAGTCTATTTTGATAATCAAACCCTCCATTCCTGGCAACATCCCAGCAAGTCTTTTCTGAACTGTCTCCAGTTTAATGATAATATCCTTCCTGTAACAGGGCGACCAGAACTGCACACAATACCTCAAATGAAGCCTCACCAACGTCCTGTACAACCTCAACATAACATCCCAACTCCTGTACTCAAAGGTCTGAGCAATGAAGGCAAGTGTGCTAAACAACTTATTAACCACCCTGTCTACCTGTCTACATAAACTTCGAAGAATTATGTACCTGAATCTCAGCATTTCTCTGTTCCACAACACTACCCAGGGTGCAACCATCAATTGTGCAAGTCCTACCCGTGTTCATTTTACCAAAATACAATATCTCGCATTTATTCAAATTGAACTTCATCTTCCACTCCTCAACCCATTGACCCAATTGATCAAGATCTCGCTGTCATCTTAGATAACCTTCACTAACCACTATACCACCAATTCTAGTATCATCTGCAAACTTACTAATCTTGTCCCTTAAATTCTCATCCAAATCATTAATATAAATGAGAAACAAAAGTGGACCCTATACCGATTGCTGTGGAACACCGCTGGTCACAGAACTCCACTCTGAAAAATCCTCCAGCATCATGCTCTCTTCCACAACTAAGCCAATTTTGTTTCCAATTAGCAAGCTCTTCCTGAATCACATGTGATCTAACTTTACTAGTTAGTCTACCATATGGAACCCTGTCAAAGGCTTTACTCTCACTCTCGAGGTGCTGCAAATCTAACCCAATTCCCCTGCCATTTGTCCACGGCCCTCTTAATCATTCCTTGAAAAGTTAAAATCCCAAATCTCTTTTGAGAATAACTGCTGAATCTGCATCCAGCTGCCATTCAGACTGTTCCAAATCCTGGGATCTTGCTGAGTCAAGTAATCTTCACATTTTCACCCTGCATTATTTGCCAATTATCTGAATGTTGTATTCTGCGGTTACCAAACGTTGCCACAATGTTAATAATTTTTCTTTTTCTGCAAACTACTATCCTGGAAACAAATCTACTACTCGACTAAATCATTGCTAATCAGCCCCAAGGAGAATTATCTGAGCTTCTGCTAGCTCTCTCCAAACCAGAAACCCATCATAATTTTAATTTACTTATGGGATGTGGTCTTTGCTGCCCAGACTAATATTGATTGCCCATTTTTATTTGATTTGGAGGAAGTGGTGGTGAACTCCATGTGCTGTAAGTACACCACTGTGCTGTTTAGACGATAATCCACCCTGGAGCCTCACCACCCTTCCTATCGCAGGAATCATACCTCAAACCTCACTACCCTCCCTATTATGAGAATGACCCTTGAGCCTCACTACCTGCACTATTGCAGGCATCACCCTCGAGCCTCACCACCCTCCACATCGCTGGAATCCGTCTCCAGATTCACGACCTGCCTGTCGTTGGAATCTCCCCCTAGCCTCAGAACTCTCACCATCTGTCCATATTTAGATTCCCCCAGTCTCACAAACCGCCTTATCTCTAATCTCCTCCAGCCTCAACACCCTCCTATCTCTGTAAATTCCTCCAGCCCATATAAACTTCCTTAGCTCTGTAATTGTCTTTACCCTCACAAAGCTCCCTTTGTTTGAAATCCAATCCAGCCTCACAATCCTCACCATTTCTGTAACCTCCTCCAACCTCACACTTTTCCCTATTTTAGTAATCTTCTCCACTCTCAGAACCCTTCCTGTCTCTAATATCCTCCAGCCTCACAAATCTCAATGATGTGCTTTCCTCTAATACAATGCTTATGATGATACCCCATTTTTACTCCTCCACTTGATGGCGGCACTTTCAATTTCCTGGGCTTCAAGCTCCAGAATATCCTGGTAAACCGCTTCATCTCTATACCTCACTTTTCTCCTGAAAACATTGACCAATCATGAGTCATTTATTCTAATATCTCCTTTTCTGAACTGGCTTGAAATATTGCTTGGCATCTTCCTATGTGAAGTGTCTCGGAGGTCTACAGTACAAAAAAAGGCTCTGTGGCCCATCCAGCCTGTGCCGGTTAAAAACCACCACCTAACTATTCTAATCTAAATTTCCAGCACTTGGCCCATAGACTTGTCTGCGGTGGCATCACAAGTGTGCATCTAAATATGTCTGAAATGTTATGAGGATCTCTGTGTCTACCACCTTACAGACAGTTAGGTTCAGAGCAATTGTCACAGCATGATAACATCACAGACAGGAACAGAGACGAGCTGAGTCTGTGCAAACCAAAGATCACCCACACATTGTGAAGGATGGGAGGGTCCCTGATAGGGGGCAGAGGAGATTTAACAGAATGATTTGTAGGAAGAGGGTTTTTAGTTGCATGGTTAGGGCTGTTTTTGACATTATTCTTTCATGTGACTTGGGCGTTGCTGGTACATATCGAGAATATCCATCTACAATAGATGGACTCTCCTTTCCAACCTTTCCCCTCGCCTGGGGTGTGGTAATCTTCAGGTTAAACCAGCCCTATGGTCAGGTAGGACAATGGTGACTTTACCTTTGGCACAGTGATGCTACTGTGCCTTAGTGGTGAAGAGGGGCATGTTGAATGTGGTGGATGGGACACCACTCTGACACAGTGCTTCATCTGGAGGATGTTCAGTTTCTTTAATATTGTTGGGGCTACACTGATGCGGGTAAGTGGAAAATGTTCCAACACAATCCGGATGAGTGCCTTATAGACAGCAAACAAGTCATTGGGGAATCAGGTGTTTGGGGAAACTGAGATTGTTCTCCTTGTAACAAAGGAATTTGAGGGGACCTTTGATAGAGGTGTTTACAAAAGATATACATATGGATGATAAAACATATACTCATCAACTGATCATAAAAAAGGATTACAGGACACATATTGAAAGTTTTAGGGAAGATCTATTGAGAGAATGGGGTGATTTAAGAGAGAAATTTTACACGGCAAATGGGAATGAGCAGGAACACAATACTCACACACAATGCGAATATCCAGGTCCTGATGAACTGAGTAATTCTGTCAGAGTTTGGTGTTACAATTATTGAGATTCCCACCTGAAAGTCCACTTGTAATATCCTGTAACACAAATTCATAAAATCCATAACTGTCAGTCCAGGGTAGAAATTCACAACATCTCCTCCTCCTGGCTGAGGATAACTGTGCATTGTCCCTGCTACACATTATCCCTTGTGGAGGTCAGCAGTGAATTCAGGGGGAAAACTATTTGGGTTTCTGGGAGTTTCCACCTTGGGACTTCATGTCACTGAACAGATCAGCAGGTCTTTGACACATGGCAAAGAATGGCCAAGAGTTAGTGAGATGCAGACAGCAGGATTCGTTTCCTTTTCTTTCCTTCCGTGCTGCTGCACTGCCACAATGAGACTTTGGGCCGGAAAAGCTAACGCAGCTTGATGGATAAGTTGTCTCGATTCTGAACAATGGACAGTAAGCTTCTCCCAGTCATTCGAAAGAATGCCCATTAAAAAGGTAGCAATTACGTATATGTCGTGTTGCCCAGTGTTCCCAACGAAAAGATTAGAAGAATGAGGGAGGATTTCATAAAAAAGGGATAACAGTCAAGTTTCATGAGGGTTACAGTTTATGCAGAGATATTGATAAATGGGCGACAAGTTGGCAAATGGAGTATAATGCGGGAAAATGTGAAGTTGTTCATTTTTGAGGAGACAACCAAAGAACACAGTGTTATTGAAAAGGTAAAAACTGTGGAAAACTGCAACACAAAGGGACTCAGGAATAATTGTGCAGGAAACACGAAGCGAGCATACAGTTGCAACAGGTAATCAGGAAGGGTAATGGGAAGTTATCCCTTATGTCAAGGTGTTTGCAGTATAAGAGTTTGGAATATATGTCTTAGGACAAATGCACAAATTGCTCGTAAGACCACATCTGGAGGAATGTGAGCAGCTTTTTTGGTCCACTTATTCAAGCAAATATATCACTTCATTGGAGGCACTTCAGAGAAGATGAACTAGGATGATCATTGGTTTGGAGGGATTATCTTTTAAGCTAAGACTAAACAGGTTTAGAACCTACTAACTAGATTTTTGAAGAATGAGAGATGATCTAATTAAAAATATAGGATTCTTAAGGGAGTTGACAGGATAAATGCTGAGGGGATATTTCCCATCGTGGGAGCAGATTCTTGATAAGGCGGAGAATACAGCGTTCTCTTTTGGAATCGTCATGGTTAAGGCAACACAGACATGGGTAAGGGGTTTCAGTCGCAAATGAGCTGGAGTGAGGTGGAGAGAAGGAGCATTTTAGAGATTGAAGTTTCTGGCATTTGTGATTGAGAAGATGTATGGTAAGATGTTCATCTTGAGGCCAGATATGACAGCATTATTGAGAAGAGTGCAGTTCAGCCTTAGACAGTTCCCAGCGAGAGGGATGGATTCAGTACAGTAGTAAGGAAAAGTAATTTGTAATAACAACTGAAGGCAATGGGTCTAACTATTACAAAAAGTGTTTTTGGAGGAAATTTCAGCTAATCAAGTAGTGGAAGCATGCTAAGCAGTTTTATAATTGAGTAACAGTGGGGCAAAGGAGAGTGATGGAGGGGAGTTAGATCTGAACATTGTAGTATACGTGTGAAACCTAACACGGTGCTTGTGGAAGATCTCACCTCCTGGCAGTATGTCGGCGAGAAATAGGATGGGCCAAGGATAGATCCTTGAGGGACATCGACTACATGGATTTCAGACAGGAAAGAGAGAGTGGAGATGGAGTGGGATTTTCCAATGACGGTGAGATCAAATATTGGTTTTAAACAGAATGGGTGAGAAGGACATAACCAGAAAAGAGAAACAGACAGAACAAGTAACAATATCTGTGAATTGGCATGGGGGAGAGGCAAGGAGGAGGAGGAGAAATAAGACAGAGTTAGAATGTTTGTAGTTTAGCGAGAATAGGGCAAAGGGTTAAGATGAGCTCTGATAAGGCTTGACACGAGACTGGAGAAAGATGCAAGTTTAGGACTAAAACGAGGAGCAACATGCAAGGCAATTTGATTTGGTGGGCTAGTGGAAGAGAGGGAAGCAGCAGAGACAGCTGATTGGATTGTCTCAATCTTAGTGACATAGAAACTCCATGTGTCTCCCTCACTTGTTGTTGGAGGGGAGGATGGAAAAGACAGGATGATGGACGTGTTTTGCAAAGAAACAATGCCTGTGTTAGTTACATTTAAAAATGAGTGAACAAACCTGATGTACTTAACTTTTATCCAGAATATTAAAATGTACAACAGAAGTCGGGGTTCGAATCCCATGTCAGCAGATGGTGGAATTTGAATTCAATAAAAAATAACTGGAATTAAGAATCAACTGGTTGCCATGGAACCATTGCTAATGGCAGAAAAAAAATCTAATGTCCTTCAGGGAAAGAAATTGGCCAACCTCAGCAAGCCACTCAGTTGCAAATCACTGCAAAGTCTCAACAAAGGAATGAAACTGGGTGGACCACTTGGCATCTACCAAGGCACTAGGAAAGACAACTGCAGAATCAGCCCTATCGACCCCGCAAACTCCTCCTTACTAATATCTGGGGGCCAGTGGCAAAATTTGGAGAGCTGACTCAAAGACTAGTCAAGAAACAGCGTCATATGCATGGAATCATACCTTACAGACAATGACACACGTCACTATCACTGTCCTTTGATAAGTCCTGTCCCACGAGCAGGACAGACCCGGCAGACGTGGCAACACAGTGATATTTTGACCAGATTGATTTGACCTGAGAGTACTCGACACTGACTCTGACGCCTAGGAGTCTCATGGCTCCTGCTGATTACCATGTACCATCCTCCCTCGGTTGATAAATCGGCAGCAGTATTATTGCTGGATTATTAATCCAGAGACCCAGCTAACGTTCTGGGGACTTGGGTTCGAATCCTGCCATGGTAGATGGTGGAATTTGAATTAAATAATGATCTGGAATTAAGAGTCTAATGATGACCATGAAACCATTGCCGATTATCAGGAAAGACTGATCTGGTTCACTGATGTCCTTTTGGGAAGGAAATCTGCCATCCTTACTTGGTCTGGACTACATGTGACTCCAAACCTACAGCAATGTGGTTGACTCTTAACTGCCTTCTGGGCAATTAGGGATGGGCAATAAACGCTGGCAAAGCCAGCGATTTCCACATCCCAAGAGTGAATTTTAATAAAAAAAACTCCTCCATGTTGAACAGCACTTGGAGGAAGCACTGAGAGTGTAAATGGCACCAAATGTACTCAATGTCCACCATCAGGAGTAGTTTGCAGCAGGATTACCAATCAAGCTGGTCAGGTCCTAAAGGACAAAGCTGCCTGGCTGAGACTGCAGCAGGTGGTGACGCAACCAACAAAAGGGAAAAACATAGCAGATCTCATTGTCACGAATTTCTCAGCTGCAGATGCATCTGTCCATGACAGGATTGATAACAGCGACCACCGCACAGTCCTGTGGAGACAAAGCCTCATCTTAAACTGGAGAATACCCTCCGTTGTGTTGAGCGGCACTAACATCGGCTAAATGGGACAGACTTGGAACAGATATAGGAACTCAAAACCAGATATCTATGAGGCTTTGTGGGACATCAACAGCAGCAGAACTTACTCCAGCACAATCTGTAACCTCATGGCCCAGCATATCCTGCACTCAACCATTACCATTGATCCAGGGGATCAACACTGGTTGAATGGATAGTATAGGAGGGCATGCCAAGAACAGCACCAGGCATACCTAAAAATAAGGTGCCAACCTGGTAAAACTACCAAACAGGACTATCTGCATGCCAAATAGCATAAGCAGCAAGAGTTAGAGCTAAGCCACCCCATAACCAATAGATCAGATCTAAGCTCTGCAGTTCTGCCACACCCAGTCGTGAATGGTGATGGACAATTAAACAACTCACTGGAGGAAGCATGCCAAAAATCCCCATCCTTACTGACAGAGGAGCCCAACCTATCCATGCAAAAGATAAGACTGCAGAATTTGCAACAATCTTCAGCCAGAAGTGCCAATTGGATGATCCATCTCAGCCTTCTTCAGAGGTCCCCAACATCACAGATGAAAGTTTTCATCCAATCTGATTCATTTCAAATAATATTAATAAATGGATGAATAGTGCAAAGGTTATGGGCCCTGGCAATAGTACCGATGACTTGTGCTCGAGATCTTGCTACCCGCCAAGCCAAACTGTTTCAGTACTGTTACAGCACCAACATCTACCGACAATTTGGAACATTGCCCAGGTCTGTTGAGCACAAAAACACAGAGCAAATCCAACCTGACCAATCTCCCCTCAAACAGTCTACACTCTATCATCAGTAAAGTGCTGGAAGGTGTCGTCAACAGCGCTATTAAGCAGCACTTACTCAGCAGTAACCTGCTCAGTGACACCCAGTTTGGGTTCCGCCGGACACTCAGTTCCTGATCTTATTACAGACTTGATCCACAAATTCACAAACAGCTGAATTCCTGAGGTGAGGTGAGGGTAACTGCAGAGTCCTGCACCAAAACCACTTATTTCCACTTCAGTGACAATGACCTGACTCCACCTTAGTTTCAGCTCATCTGCTGAACCTCTCATCCATTCCTGTGTTACCTCTCGACTTAACTATCCAAACACACTCCCAGTCGGCCTCTCACATTCAACGTCCCTGTAATCTCAAGAATATCTAAAATTCTGCTGCACACATGTTCATTTGTACCAAAACCTGTTCACCCATCACTGTTGTGCTCCCTGACCCATAAAGGCTCCTATCTATAAGCAACAACAATTTAAAATTCTCACTCTTGATTTAATTCCTGGCTGTGATGATCCCTATCTCCCTGCACCACACAACCTTCGAGACTCCAACAATGCATTTAATCATCGCTTCACAATTGGAGGCTGTTTCTACAGTTGCCAGGCAACATGGTCTGGAATTCCCATGATAAACCTCTCAGGTTTGCTTTCCTTCTTCAAGATATTCATGAAAACCTGCGTATTTGGTAATGCTTTTGGTCACCTGACCTGATATTTATATCTATGGCCTTACATCAAAAGTTCCTTGATAACATTTTTGTGAAATTATAAACATGATAAAAATAAAAATTACACCATACACCATCAGCTCTTCAGTATCGCTAGATGAATGATCTGTAACTTTTCAAATAACCGCATTGTGGGAGCACCTTCATCATACAAACTGCAGCAGCACAAGAAAGTCAAACATCACCTTTTCCACAGGCAACAGGGCTTTGGCAATGATCACTGGTATCTGTGGAAGGAGAAACAGAGTAAATGTTGCAGAAGTGCAAAATGAATGACATGGAATAAAAATGCTGTAGAATTTGATGGTCTGAAATGGAAGGGAAATGCACTCTCTTTCTCAGAAAATATTTCCTGACTGTGAAAGATACCATTCAAAAATTAATCTCGTAAGAGAGCAGCACATGGTCAGGTGGTGGGCAGCAGTGGAAAATTCATTTACAAAAGGTCTATGAAAGTAACAGTAAAATACAAAACAGAGATCAAATATATCCACCATTACAGACTGAAGAGATTAGATACCGACAAAGAGGTGATCAGGGAGCACAGAAGTGAGTAAGAGCAGTGCTCGCTGCTATGATCCCACACTCTGGGAAAGAAATCCAGAAGAAACAAACATTTCTCTTGGTTTGAATTTGCTCTATGTAAATCCTCTCCGATCACTTTCATTTCTGAAGAATGGTCCAGACTCGAAAGGTCAGCTTTCCTGCTCCTCTGATGCTGACTGGCCTGCTGTGTTCCTACAGCTCCATACCTTGTTATCTCACTTTCAACCAGAGACGGCTGCGCATGCGACCAGCTTCACCTTGGCCCTTTCAAAGTTTTAAAGCTACCGCGCATGTGCCCTGCGGATCATTGCCCCCAATAAAGATGGTGGCGGTCACACAGGCCTATCGCCATCTGAGGCGTTGATTTGTTTTCTGCAAACATGAGTCTGGGAGTTTCAAATGTGTGTTTTCCGACGTGCACTAAGTGTCTGTAAAACTTCCAAGCCCGTACGAATATCACTTCCCTCCCACTTTCTGCCGTTTTTCTTTCTTTCTTTACCGTGTCCTGCTCTTACCTCAATTGCACAAATCTCGGTCTCAGCGACTCTGCACTGCGCGCGTGGATGATCACGTGGTTTACACTGGTCCCGCCCCTTCACTCCGATTGGTTAGAAGGGATCCTACTTCCACCCGGAATGCCACGGCGGCCCTGTGCTCCTATTGGTCCCGAACTGACATCAATCACTCAGACTCCATTGTGAGCTGGAGCATGCGCAGTGCTTCTTGTAATTATCAGAAGCGATTGATCGTCATCAGAATCTTGCATTTCCAGACAAATGAAAATTAGAACTAGATTAGAAAGATTGTTACAGAGATAGTAGCAACTGCCGATATCCCCAACGGACTCAATGTGGACTTCACAAGCTTCAAAATCTCCCCTCCCCCAACC
>NW_025968803.1:13636-20185 GCF_021869965.1 Rhincodon typus
CTTGACCTGTCCGTCCCCCCTGGGCCGACCTATCCCCACCGACACTCACCTCTACTGGCTCCATCCCCGCCTCCTTGACCTGTCTGTCTCCTCTCCGCCTATCTTCTCCTTTATCCATCTTCTATCCGCCTCCTCCTCTCTCCCTATTTATTTCAGAAACCCCTTCCCCTCCCCCATTTCCGAAGAAGGGTCTCGACCCAAAATGTCAGCCTTCTTGCTCCTCTGATGCTGCTTGGCCTGCTGTGTTCATCCAGCTCTACACCTTGTTATCTTAGATTAGAAAGGTGTTACGTAAGCGATCCTGGGATTTTAATAAGTCGTTCTGAGGAAGCGTCACCGGACCCGAAACGTTAACTCTGTTTTCTTCCTTCACAGATGCTGCCAGACCTGCTGAGCTTTTCCAGCAACTTTGTTTTTGTTCCTGATTTACAACATCCGCAGTTCTTTCGTGTTTTTTTTTAATAAGTCGTGTTTGAAAAGGCTTCCTGCAGCTCAGCTAAAGATAGCTCTTGATACCGCTCTGTCAGCGAATAGAGAAATGGCGGTGAAATAAGTGTTATAAATACAGGTATAGCAGTCCTCAGGTAAGACGTAAAGAGAATAATTATGAATATGAAGAACATCACGTGGTTAAGTGAGGTGAGTGTTGTTCATATGAACTGTGATTGGGCAGAGAGGGAGGTTAATCAAAGAAGAACAAGGATAAAAGAGATTCTCAAGAAAGGTCTGTGCAATGGAAAGCAACGAGAATCAGAAGATAAAAGCCCAAGACAGAGGAAAAAGTTTGAAGACCGAGGCTGCAAAAGCTACAATAAGTTGTTTCACTGCTCTACTGCCTAGTTATTGACATAAGCAGTATAACCCGCATTCAACTGGAAATAGCTGTCTGAGTTTGTCACTGTAGTTTGCTTCATAACAGATAAACTTCTCCACACTTTGTCTCAATAAAGCTGATAGTTGGTTCACAACTTAGTTCTGCTGCCAAGTCCGTTCCTGCTTGAAAAGGGGTGTAGATCACATTTAAATACACAATGCTAAATGTCAATCCAGGCTGGCAGCCAAACTCCACTCCCTCACCACTGACTCCATCCCTGCCCCTGGTAACTGGCTGGTAACACACTGCTCACAATCATGGTGCAATATTTCACCCCAAGGTGAGCTTCCAACCACATTACTCACCCCCACACCCATCATCACAAAGACCACATACCATTTCAACTTCAGTAGCATCTCAGTTCATCTGCTGCTGAAACTCTCATGTATTCCTTTGTTACCTCTAGACTTAACTTCCCAAACACACTCCCGGCCGGCTTCTTAATTCCACTTCCCCGTAATGTTGAGGTGATCCAAAAATCTGCTGCCCAGTTGTTTACTCTCACCCATTTCAATATCTTCGTGTTTTGCCATCCTGTGCTCACTAACATACACATTTTCTCGGTGGCAACGCACCAAGATATTGAAATTCATATCCTTATTTTGAAATTTTGTCATCACACCTCCTTCTTTTGATAGTCCCTCCAGCCTCAAAACCCTCTGAGATATATCTGAAGAAGGGTCACTGGACCCAAAACAATAATTCTGCTTTCTCTCCGCAGGTACCGCCAGATATGCTGAGTATTACATCAATCAACAGTAAAGGAATTAAGGGTTATGGTGAGTGGGCGGGTAAGTGCAGCTGAGTCTCAAAGATCAGCCATGATCTCATTAAATGGCGGGGCAGGATCAGGGGCCAGATGGCCTACTCCTGCTCCTAGTTCTTATTTTCTAATTTCTGTTTATGTTACTACTTTCAAGCATCTACAGTTCTTTTGGTTTTTCCTTCGAGATATTTGTTCTCCCTGACTTCCAACCTCCTGTGGATTCCTGGTTTTAACTCTACCACCTTTTTCATGCTTTCAGTTTCCAAGGCCATAAGCTCTTGAATTTACTCCCTAAACATCCCTGATTTTCAAAGTCCCTTTGTTTGTTCAGGATATTCCTTAAAACCTACTTCTTTGGCCAGTTTTTGGTCACTTGTTCTAATATGTCCAGAAGTGCCTGGTATCAAATATTGTTTTATGACAACCTTGTGTAATATGTCAGATCATTGGATAGAATCAAAATGTGAAATATTTAAATTGTTCATTTGGAAAACACCACTCATCCTTCACAATCTTTTGTAACTCCTTACCTAATAGCATTGCAAGTGCAGTTTCGCCACATGGCCTGCAACGGTTCAGGAAGGTCAAACATCAAATTCTCCAGAGCTAACTGAGGATTGGCAATAGTTACTGATACCTGTGGAGAGCGATCCAAAGTTAATGTATCAGGATATGGTGAATGAATGACATGGTGCAGAACTTGTTGGGTAATATAAGCTCAGAAACAGAACAGAAAAGGACTGCATTCAGAATAATTCCTGACTACAAAACATACTGTGGGAAGACAAAGCTTCTAAATCCATAGGGTTTGATCAAAGAAATGTGGTGGAAACCTCATCGAGACATAATCTGATAGAGTAAAAGAAGCATTAAACAGACAGGTACTCACACATTATTAGAGACAGAGGGAAGGCAGAAGTGAAACAGAGCAATGTACTGAAATGGATTCAGATCCATACTGAAGGAGACACACCAGCCCTGGAGCTACAGAACCTCTCACAGGTAACAGGCACAACACTAAAACTCAACATTGTTGACGAATGGTCAGAAATACTCAACCACGTCACTGTTGTCAATTTGAAATTCTCCTGTTGCACCTGCAGCTGGAAAGATATCAGAAATACTGGAGTTAGAGAAAAATCTCACACTTGAGGAAATCCCTAAGGAACAGGTGATGTCACTGTGTTACTGTTGCTGCATGATGACATACACATGGGAACACAGAGCATCTAGGTTTGTGCAAACCAGAGATCACCCACACATTGGGAAGGATGGAGGGTCGCTGAGTGGAAGCAGACCTGTTCCTTTGCCAGAAAGGTTAAAAATTGAAAGATTTATGCTGTCAGGGATTAACTGAAGCTGAAGGGAGATTTGACAGACCCGTACTGTTTACTGTTGGTTTAGACAATGTAGATAAAACAAGGGGTTCACATTAACTGAAAAGAAATGGATCATGGGGTCCAAATGTCAGTTTTAGATCAACATGGAGGTTATAGTGGAAAAATTACATGCAGTGAGTGGTAATGACAGGGACCTCAATACTTACACTCAAAAGGCCAATAATATCCAGTTCTGATGAATCGATTGATCATGCCAAATTTTGATTTGATGTTTGTTTAAAGTTTCCTGTCTGTGAATCTTTTTTATATATTTTGTAAAAGAAGTTTAGTAAAGACAGTGTCAGTCCAGGTTAGAAATCAGACATACAAATTATTCCCTTTGTTTGATTTAATATTTTATATGGATGTCCATCCTTACAAGCCTCAGTGAAAGAAGCTTCAAAAATCCATCACAATCAGTGCAGAGATAAAAGTATAAGAACTGGTTCTAAACATGAACACTATTTCTCTCTCCCTGGAGGTTGCCAGTCCGACTGGGTGCTCCAGCGCCTCTCTTTTATTTCAGGAATTCACAACATCCCTCCTCCTGGCCGAGGATGACCAGGTATACTCAGAACAGAGATTATCATACATTGTGAAGGAGGGGAGGATCCTCAGAGGAGATAGATTCATTCATAAACCAGAAAGTTTCAGGACTGAGGGATTTGTGATGCAATGGACCAACTGGAGTTGAAGGGAGATTTGACAGGACTTATGGGCTCATAATTGGTTTAGGTAAGGTAAATAAAAGCAATAAGTTCACAGTTGTCGAGGGAAAATGGACCATGAAATACAACTTTAAGATTTTGGACAAGATCGACAAGGAGGATCTGATGAAGAAGCTATATGAAAGGGATTCTATAGCCTGGCTGCAGTAATTGTTTGAGATAGTTTGACTGCGCGGTCAAAAGCACTGCATTTATGCTCTAGTCTCTATCGAGTTGTGGGTTTGAATCCTACCGGTAACCAAAGTCATGAGTGATCTACCTCAAGCAGTCACATCAAAGGAGCTGGGCAACTTCAAGTTTGCAATGTTTACATTTCTTCTGGGTGATTGTGGCTCCTTGGGTCTCTGATACTCTCGGTGATGAAAGTGCGAAAATTGGCAACAGACTCCGAAAACAACGAGAGCTCTCGCTTCACAACGGCCGTTCAGATCTCTGCTAACACCCTGCTTTCGGAGATTTTGCATGGCTTGTTGATGCCAGTTTTTATGGTTCAACTGGTCGGCATTAGGTGGTAAACTGAAAAGTCGGTTGTTTGAGACCATCCAGGCGCACAACTTTAGTTATTTTGGATCAAGCAATTTGAGTGACCACCTACCTGCATTTAACCCATGAAAAAGCTACAACAAGATTGGATTCAAAACACATCCATCAATGATTCTGTCTTCCCCAGCTCCACACGGAGTGAGACAGGGACAAGCAGCAGGCTTTGACCACGCTCTCTCCAATCCCTGTTGCCAGATTTTATGGGCAGAGAGATCAAGGACAGGGAGATCAAAAGATTGTACAAATGGTTTGAGTGGTGTGTCCAATAATAAGTCTCTGCAGGTGATCTAAAGTGTTAAACGGTGTGCGTAAAGTGTCAGAGCTGAATAACAGGTGAAGGGATGACCTTTAATCTGATTAAATGAGGCAGAGAGATAATTACAAAAACAAACTAAAAATAAGGTTGTGCTTGGCACAAGCCAAATGACTGGAATAATGTGATAGGTCTAAGAATCGCATGCTGATAGTCTAACCAAAGTAATAAATAATCCAAGATAACACAGCAGGCAAAGCAGCATTAGAGGAGCAGGAAGGCTGACGTTTCGGGCCTGGACCCTTCTTCAGAAATAAATGAGGTTATGGATGGTCTGGGAGATGATGTTTTGGTGGTCGGGGTGGGGTTATGATCAAAGGGACGGGAGGACGAGGTGTCAGAGATCTGACACATGGCTGATATATAAGCTATCCTTTTAGGAGAAAAATACAAAGAATACTTGCACCCACAGCAACAAATGTCCCCGAGAACATCAGAGTCAATGTCCGAGCCTCTTCAAGAAGGGCAAGGTGCCTTGACTGTCTTTGCTCAGTGAGACAGTTTCACACTTCATTCTCCCCTCCCTTCTAAAAGTTCATAATGCTGAGACTGGGTTTTTGTTTTTTTTTTCATTCCCAGCAACTGCAGTGATTCGGTCGGTGGGGTTGGAAAATTGACACGTGCACATGAGCAGCTTGTGGACTATTTCAGCTGCCTCTCCCCTTTGCGGTTCTCGGTGAGACCTTGAAAGGATTTTCGTTGCTGCAGATCAAGCATTCAACGCCACGAGAAAGTTTAGCTTGGAGTTCCAGCACATGGCTCACAGCCTCACCGCCTCACCATGGTTGCCCCTGCAAGTGTGTATCCTAAAACACGTTAACTTTTATGAAGGTGTGTGCTTGTTCTGCCATGACAGGCAGTGAGTTGCCTTTTCCCACCAGTGGCAATCTGAGTGAAAAGTTTAGCTCTTCCTGCTTTGACCCCTGTCGCAAACAGCCTTTGCATTTGTTTTCACCCGCAGTCAGTGGGATTCAAACCTGCGTAGGAGCACCCCAATGGATTTCAAGTTCACGGCCTTAACCACTCGGCCACGACTACTGGGAGTGAGATAATGCCGTTTATCTTTTCAGGTCGCTTTCCGTGCCCAGTCGCGCTGTGGATGGATGAATTATTGCTGGGTTTGTTTGAATCCAATCACTTCGCAGATTTCTAAAGTGTTAAATTTGGTACATGGTGACTCTAGTTGTTTCATCCAAATAGATAAAATAAACGTTAACTTACAAGCGAAAATATAAATTGCAGGAAAATCTCAGCAGATCCGGGAGCATCTGTGGGCAGAGAATTTGAGTCAATGTTTCAGAACTTCTTCAGGACTCTGTTTTCTCCTTTCTGTAGTGCAGTTTCTGTTTTTGTTTCAGATTCCAAGCATTCTCAGCTCTTTATGGTAGCTATTAAAGCAACATCGAAATACCTTTGTGGTCACTCACCGGACAAGATTTACGTTTGGGGAATATTTTCCTGACTGCATTAAAACCCGTAACTGTATAGTCAAAAGGGAACTGGTAGAGTGAGAACAGCACTTGTTCCTTCCTCAGTGGCCTCAATCCGCCAACTTCACATTTCATAGTCGCGAGCGACAGCCAATTGCACCAGAGAAAATGGCGAGCTCTTGCAGCAGCACTTAAAGCGGGCTCTTAGTGAATTCAAACTTCCAGCTGCCTCGCTTGGAATGATAATTGTCTTGTATCAGCTGTACTTTTCCAAAATAAAACCTGGGACATTCATTGAGGAGACATGGGATCAGTCTGATCCTACCCTCTGCACACCCATCCATATCACTGGGAACCAGCTCTTCGACAACCGGGCCCGGCTCCCTTCGACCCTTTCAGTGTCTTGTCCATTTCCGAGTTTTCTAATTGTCCCGGAGCCGAGATGAGATTTGAATTCCTGATGTGCAGGAACGAGAATTCTTTCAATGTCTCAGATCAGTTCATGTCCCGATAACA
>NW_025968804.1:0-8750 GCF_021869965.1 Rhincodon typus
TGGGGGTGGGGGTGGGGGTGTTGGGGGTGAAGGAAGAGAGGACCAGGGTTTCCCAGAGAGAACGGTCCCTGCTGAAGGCGGACAAGGGAGGGGAGGAGAATATGTGTCAGGTGGCGGCATCCTGCAGGAGGTGGCGGAAATGGCGCCTGAGAATCTTCTGGATGTGGGCACGTGGGTTGATAGGTAAGGTCAAGTGGAACCCTATCGCTGTAACGGGAGGGAAGAGAAGGGGTGAGTGCAAAAGTGCGGGAGCTGGGTCAGACACAGTTGAGGGCCCTGTCGACCATGGAGCTGGGGAATCCTCAGTTGAGGAAGAAGGTGGACATTTCGGAGGCTCCCTTGTTGATGTTGGCCTCATCAGAACATATTCGAAGGAGATGGAGGAACTGAGAGAAGGGGATGGAGTCTTTACAGAAGGTGGAGTGTGAGGATATATAGTCGAGGTAGCTGTGGGAGTCAGTGGGTTTGTAATGGATATTAGTGGCCAGTCTATCCCATAAAATGGAAACAGAAATGTCGAGGAAGGGAAGGGAGGAGTCAGAGATAGACCAGGTGAAAGTGAGGGCAGGGTGGAAATTGGAAGCGAAATTGATGAAGTTTTCCAATTTCAGACGAGGGAAGCAGCCCCGATGATATCATCGATGTATCAGAGAAAGAGTTGTGGGTGGGAATGTTCCACGTACCCCACGAAGAGACAGGCATAACTCGGGCCCATGCAGGTGCCCGTAGCTACTCCTCTTCCCTGAAGAAAATGAGAGGAGTTAAAAGAGAAGTTGTTGAGGGTGAGGGCAAGCTCGGCCAAGTGGAGGAGAGTGGTGGTGGGAGGGGAGGGTTCAGATCTTTGCTCCAGGAAGAATAGGACAGCCCTAAGACCCTCCTGGTGGGGAATGGATGTGTAAGGGGGGTTGCACGTCCATGGTAAAGAGGAGGCAGCCAGAACCAGCAAACTGAAGTTTTTAAACCTGCACAGGACGTCAGAGGAATCATGGATGTACGTGGGCAGGGATTGGACCAGGGCGGGGGGGAGAAGACTGAGTCAAGGTAGGAAGAGATGAATTCTGTGGGGCTGGAGCAGACTGAAACAATGGGTCTGCCCCAACAGTCCTGTTTGTGGAATTTTGGGAGGAGGGAGAAGCAACCTGTGGAGGGCTGTGGCCTATCAGCTTGGAACGAGAGGGGGGAGATCACTGGATGAAACAAGATCAGTTACCGTCGTAGATACAATGGAATGTTGTGTCATGGTGGGGTCATGGTCCAGGGGGAGGTAAGAGAAGGTATCTGAGAGCTGGCGCTCAGCCTCTGCAAGGTGGACTTCAGCACACCAGACTACAACAGCACCACCTTATCGGCAGGCTTCATAACAAAGTCAGCGTTAGATATGAGTGCACCTGGAGGGCAGTCAGTTGGGAGGGACATGGGTTGGATTTGGTGCGGCGGGCCGAGAAATTGAGGCAATTAATGTCACGTCGACAGTTCTTAATGAACAGATCGAGTGTACCTGCATCCCCACCTTAACGAATTTCGGGCACGGCATGACGCCGAACTCTTCTTCCACCGTCTTCGCCTCCGTGCTCATTTTTTTCGGACAAGTGTCCTCTTCCCGTCCCACAGGAATACATTTATTATAGGATCACGGGTGTCAGCATTTACATGCGTCCTGGAGATCATTTTAATATTTATTAAAGAGAATCTTGTTATCTGAAGCTCTTCCAGAGAATGCATCTGTTAATCTCGGAGTCGCGAGCACTCCACTATTATTTATGAAGGTTTGCAGCTCTTGTTGCGTTTTGTAAAACAGACACCCAGCTGGACGTTTTTGTTGAACTTGACTGTCGGGTTGATTGCCAGTATTTTGCAGGAGAACTGAGATGGCGTGGCAGCATTTGCTGTCCTCCCAGGGACGATGTCAGAGTTCATAGAAATCAGGATTGATAGCGTAAGTCAACAGTGAGTTAGATTAAAGCAGCCTGCGGCAAAATGTGATTAATTAATGATCATGCGTGGTCCAATATTTGAGGACCTGAATTTGCCAGGTCATAGCGTTTTCGGGTCATACAACATGGAAAGAGACCCTGCAGGTGATTTCGAAACTGACGCACAGAGATCTACTGAACAGGAAAAAGAAATTCCTTTGTCCCAATGCGTCCGCTCCAGTAAAGAACGTCTACTACATAGCCTTGTATGCCTTCTCATTGCAAATGTATGCCTAAATAATTCTTATTTCTTTTTGCTGTTGTGTCTGCCAGGATTATAGGCAGTGAGGTCCAGATTCACACCACCAATTGAGGTGAACACGTTTTTCCTGACATTTCATCTAAGCCTCTGGTGTTTATCATCATTCTATGCATTCCCCACCCTTGTGATTTATCCCTCCATCAAGTGTAAAAGTTAGTTTCTATCTACTCTATTTATGCCAAGTGTAATTTTATATGTCACAAACATGTCCCCTCTTAATGTCCTCTCCTTTAATGAAAACAAACCCCTCGTCTGCGCAATCTGTCCTCCAATCTGAAACTCGAATGCCCAGGCAACAGTTTGCTTATTTTGTTTGCACCCTCTCCAGTGCTACCACATTCATCCTATAATGTGTAAAACATCTTTCCTTAATTGTCCTTAAGAAGGCGCTGCCGAGTTACTTTCTTGAAGCGCTGCAGTCTGTGCATTGCAGGTAGACCTACAATAATGTTAAGGAGGGAAGACCAGGCTATTAACACAACAACAGTGGTGAAGATGCGTTCTGTTTCCAAGTAAGGCTGGTGGGCTTCTTGAAGGGGAACATGCAGGTAATGGTGTTCCCATGTATCTGCTGCACTTGTTATTAAATCTGGAAGTGTTCGTGGGCTTGGAAGTTTCTGCTTGAGGGTCGGCCCCGAATTTCTGCACTCTGTCTCATAGATAATACACACTGCTTCTACGGAGCAACAGTGATGCAGGGGGTAAGACAGTATGAATCTGGAGGGACACAGCAGGCCAGGCAGCATCAGAGGAGCAGGAAAGCTGGGCCCCTTCTTCAGAAATGCTGAAGAAGGGTCCCGACCCGAAACGTCAGCTGCCCTGCTCCTCTGATGCTGCCTGGCCAGCTCTGTTCCTGAAGCTCCACATTGTGTTATCTCAGACTCCAGCATCGGCAGTCCTTACTATCTCTGAGTGATGCAGGGGGAATCGATTCATGTGCAGTAGCTGAGAAAGTAATTGAAAAGTAGATGTGTGGACTCTATTTTCCGGTATGCAAATAGCGAATGCATCGCTCTACGTGAGGATATACCTTACAATAGAGGAGAAAAATGCATTGAGATTAGAAGAGTATGACTTGGATATTTACCAAATTGCAGTGATGCATCTCTGGAATTGAGTTGCGATGTTAATTGTTCTTTACACAAATAATCGAATGAACTCTTGAGGGTTGTTATTTTTGTTGAGACAAGCAATGAAGTTTAAATAACTGTATTAGATTGTCTGTGAGATCTTTTGATATGTAGCCAAATTAAAGGCACAGCCTGTCCTCATTTGCACACAACAGTTGGTGTCGATAAGTAATGACCTTAAGTTGCTCCAAAGCCGAACCTACCAGCCTTGCATTCTCAAAAATCCAGCTTGATCCTGAAAAAAATGGAAGCGGTCCCACGTGATGACTAGAATTCAGTTGGGTGGACGAGGATAAATGCAATAGAAGCAACTTTTTTTTTCAGAATTTAGCAGAACATTTAAAGTTTTGGATTGTTGAATTTGGCTTTTAAACTGCACTTTGAAATCATGACAGTCTGAGTTAAGAAGTCGGTTCAGAAATATGCGATTATGAAATTGCCGATGTGGAGAGAATATTGTGGAACTTGTGATGTTATGAGTCCTGGTGCATCGAAAGGACCAATTCCAATTGGTGATCAGTTTAGGATGAACCCGTATGCTATTCAGTTCAGGGTGCAGACTGATTAGAATCCCAATTTGGGCACACATCTGACATATTTGGGCGAAGGTTCTCTGTGCCCACTTTTCTCAGTCCTCTGCATACCCAAAGTAATAAATCAAAATTTAATGACAATCCAACAACATCAGTGAGCGTAAAGGTAACAGACCGATAATTGGCCCATAACGAGGTGTTGTGAGAAGTGAGACGAAGAAACGTCATAATTTTAAATTCAGTTATTGAAAACAGTGCTTAAACACTCGAGTCAGCAATGAGTAGGCGTATCTCCTGGAGCGTCGAAGCGGTGCAATGTGCTTTTCTGATATTCCTTAGACTTAGAGGGACTGGGATGGAAACTTAGCGAAAGCCAGGTCCCGACACCAATGAATTCCCTTATCCCTGTGACCAACCGAGAGAGAGCGAGAGAGTGAGTGAGAGAGAGAGAGAGAATAAAGAGGAATAAAATGAAGTTTTGAACCCAATTGTTGATTTGTCTGCTAAATTAAGAGCGCCTGGGTGACCGAGTTTTTCGATTAACAATTGAATGAAATTTTTTGAACAGAATATTTCCAGCCCAATGAGTACAATTTTTGAAAGAGCAACATTCAGATTTAAGATCTGTGTAAATGGTTATCTACAAATAACAGCAGATGCTGCCTTCATCTTTTTGCTTTCGAACTTTAGATAGAATGTGGAACTGATTATTCAAACTGTATTGCTGGCTTACACAAGAGAAGTACAGGAGTAAGCAGCAGGGATCTCTTATTTTGTAGAGCAGTTGAGGCATTAGAAGTGACTTAAGGACATCATTATCATTGGCAAGCATGCGTTCCTGCTTCTCTTTCAAAAACTGGGAAATAATTGATTCTACTCCTATTGATTATACTGTGATCCTTAACTGTGCAATAAGTGTTGATTTGCTCTCTTTACATAACATAGCAAAACAAATCAAGTTTCATTTGTCTGTGATTCAACTAACTGTAATTAATGATGCTGACAGTGCAACTTTATTGAACGCCGAGGGGATTAATGAATTTAAATAAAGGATTAGTTTCAGCACATCAGCCACATTGACAGTCAGAATATTTCAATTTCTAAATTACTCTTTCATTCTCAGGAGATGGGAAAAGCAATTATTTCATTGATTAAAGAGATTTACTGCCCAATTCTTGCTATTATCAGTGTGCCTGGTGAGCTATTGTAACATACTTGTTGGAATGACTTTTAACCACCTCCATATGCGTATAGCCTATTCAATAAAATAAGTGTATTCGTGTGTCACTCACGTGTTGAAACATTAATTATTTCATCTCTTTTCATTTCAGTGAAGTTGATGACAATTGTGATACTTTCCCGTGGAAACTGTGGCCTTTTAAATGTATCTCTATATACATTTGGGTTTTGGCCACAGCCGATCTACTGGTCATAATAATCAATGTAATAGTGTATCATATTTTCAGTTATAACTTTCCATTTTCATTCCTATACCATACTTCTGTGTATAAATTAGTTCGACATCTCACAGCTGTGACACTAGATTTGTCAACTTGGTTCATTACATTCTTCACATTTGACCGATTTGCTATTATCTGCTGCTGGAAGGTCAAAGCAAGATATTGCACTGAGAGGACAGCAGACGTGGTTATAAGATTTTTCTCTTTCTTGACCTTATTCAAGAACATCCTATATTTCTTTGCTTATAGACACGAGAAAAAAATCGACAAGGTGCATTGGAGGCGCCAACCCAATGGAACTTTCTTTTCCTCATCTTGGGGAGTTTGGCTTCCTTTTACCTTAATCGCTGTTTGTGTTTCATTTTTTGACAATCAGGCATATTGCATTGGCAAGTGGAACACGAAGGAGACTCAGGTCTAATATAACAGAGAGAGAGTCTAATGCAGAGATAGAGAATCGAAGGAAATCGATCACTTTACTCTTCACTGTATCAGGAAGCTTCTTACTGCTGTGGCTGACAGCTGTGATTTGTTTTCTAACCACCAGAATAGTAAATGTTAATTCTTGCAGAGGAGACCGCACAAACCCTGAATATATTGCCACTGAGATAGGAACTTGGTTGAAGTTTTTGATTTCCTGCCCGAACACTTTCATTTATGCAGCTATCCAGAGGAATTTCAGAGAAGAGTTGAAAAAGATGCTGCGATATCTCAGGCACTGGATTTAAGGTTTGTCAAAACATTACAGAAATATCATCTTGTGCGCAAATACAAAAGATTTAATGTTATTTTTATTGCAGTATGGGATGGAAATTTCTCATGTGTCAATTACATTACTTTTTTTTCAAGTATCAGAAACTGGTGAAAATATTATCATTGGGGCCTTATTGGAGAGACATGAAAAAAATAATAGAATGGAATATTTGTTCACTGAAACATAGTTTCTTGGTGAAAGAAAGCTCGTCGTCTTTTGTTTCTAATATGAATTTCGCCCTGTGAGACACATTAAATGAAAAAACGCAAGTGACTGTCAAAATTTTAGAGGCATTTCCTACTTATATTTAGGTGTAAGGGTCCCATCAGATGTTGGGAGAATTCCAAACTATACACTTATTCAAAAAGGTTGCAAAGTTACACCGTAAAGCTTATCAGGTTGTTTAAACCTCAGGAGTGTAGAAGCTTTTGGAAGTCGTAATTCGAGACAAAATTAATCGTAATCGGGAAAATGCCTGTTATTTAAGAAAATCCAGCATGTATTTAGGAAGAGTATATTGCTGCTGAGTAACTTCGTGAAAGTTTTGTTTCAAGTAACTATTCTTTCTTCCTTAATCATGTAGATTGGTGGTGATCAAGAAATTGAGAACGGCCTATGTAAAGTGAAGCACAACTGACTTGGCAGGAAATATGGAGCTAATAGAATGACGAGTTCAAGAGCACCATGTACACGAATTTAGCCCAATGATAGGAAACTGAAAGTAACTGTTACACGTTACGACTTTTACTTTGAGAACACGGCAACGTTTTAGAGTTATCCCCAACAGTTGTACTCCGACTGCAGTTTCTCATGGTACATATTAATGTGATAGACCTTAGTGTGCAGGATGCAGTTTTGAATTCTGGAGACAATAAGAGATTGGGAATTGTTGGGAACTGTGAGCAATACAGAGTCGAATTTCAAACAGCCATGGACAAATCGGTGGAATAGACAGAAGAGAGCCAATGCCATTTCAATCAGAAATGTGTGAATTCATATCTCTGGTGAGAAACGGAACTCAGAAAGATAGGACTTAAAAAATAAGAAACAAGATGCAATTCTATAGAAGGTCCAAGAGCAGCGCAAGCTGAGTACATAAGTTTAAGGATTATTGAAAGGAGCAGGATACCTTCAGGGAACAACTGTGTCTTGCCTCACTGGGGTATCCGGCTGGAAGTGAAGCCGTGTCATTCACGGACACATCGCAAAGTCATTCTTTTAAGAAGAACGCTGAATTCCCAAGTTTACCATTCTTATAGGCCCAGGTTAACAGCAGTCACTGTCCAGGTTTCCGTACTTAAAAGAACTTACCATTTATGACAATATTTAGGCTCTGGTAACAGTTATACTGTTATAAACAGTTGACGTATTCGCTGTACTATTTAAAAGTCTCGGTCCGTTATCAATTCGCTCTCATACGGCAACACAAAGTCAGACACAGACAGGGAAAAGGGAATGTGGTCATTATGAATAGAGGGGAAGCTGGGAAAGCTGGTCAACATCTCTGTTCACAGGATATGCTGAGAGTGTTGTGATGTTCAAAACGCTGGTGCTCAGTCTTCCTTTTCTGAATGCTTCCACCTGTTTGTGATACACACAGAGTGATTGGTTAAATGTAAAAGCACTGAACAAATAAAAGTCCAAGCTTATCACAATGCTGGGCAAAAAATGAAATAATTTTCTTCACGCTGTTCAGTCAGTTGGAAGTCACGTCAAGAGTTTTAGAGAAAGTAAACAAGGCAAAACAGTTCGAAATCGCAAACAAGTTGGAGTTGGGTGTCCCCGTGTCTGCGAGGAAGGGGGAGATATTTGTGGCAACCGCACAGCTTTTATAATTGCCAGGGATGCCATCAGAATACTTAGAAATGGCTAAAAATCAATTGAAAATGAAACAGCTTGAACATGACAAGGGAATGAAACGGTTAGAATGACAAATAAAACGGAGGAAAAAGAAAAGGAGAGGAAGGCTCCAGCAGAAGAAAGTGAAAAGAGACTGAGAACAACGTGAGTAAGAGAGAAGAAAAGGAGAAAGAGAGGGATTTTGAATTTCAAAAGTAGGAAGTCGACTTAAAATGGCTGAGGTAGACCAAACATAGGAATAGTGATTAAGCCAATGATGGAAAGGAACGCACCATAGCCTAAGGCCCAGTGGGGATCTGTTTAATTATGTTTAAGAGTTGCCGAAGCTCGACTGGAAGGATGTAGAAGACTTTTTCATTTCATTCTTGGAAGTGGCTAAACAAATGAAGTGGCCAATGACCATGTGGATATTGTTGATCCAAATAAAGTTAGTAGGTAGAGCTAGTGAGAAATTTGCATTCCTCTCAGAGGTGCTAAAGCAAAAGAAAGAATAGCCCTGGCAGGAAAAAAAAAAACAGAAATAGAAAAGGAAATGAAACATATTGAATTACGATTAAAAGCAGAGAATAAAGAAAAGGAAAAAATGGCCCAGGCAGAAGGAAGGGAGAAAGAGAGAGTTTTTGACCTTTAGAGATTGGAACTGAAACCTCAAACTCGACTTTAAATGGTGGAGGTAAAGGTGAAAGGTAGAAGTCATTATGAGGACAGCGATGGAGAGCAATCCCATCGTAGAAAAAAGGCCTGTGGGGGGATTGTTTAAATATGTCCAATTGTTGCC
>NW_025968804.1:8760-9671 GCF_021869965.1 Rhincodon typus
TAAGGAGGGAACCTGTTGAAACACACATTGAGTTTGAAAGGATCAAACAAAGTCTTTCCACAAGTGAATAAGACCGTTGAAAATAGATCAAGCATTTGACGCTCTTAGAAAGACGACTATTGTAAAGGAATTCAAAAATTCAGTGCCTGAAGTGCTAAGAACTCATGTGGGAGAGCACAGAGTTAAAATTGAAAGATTGGCAGTGCAAATGGCTGATGCTTGTGATTTGGTTCATAAATCAAAATTTGGCTTCCAACATTAATTTCAATCTGTGAGGAACAGAATTTGGGGAAAGAAAAATCCTCAGGCAGCAAGAGAAAATGAGATCTCATTGAGGGTAGTAAAAATAGCTTACCGTAGGGTAAAAAGGAAACCCATGAGGGGGAAAGAGAACTGAAAAAAAAGCTCAGGTGTTTTCTCTGCAGTGAGGAACGTCAAATGAGGTTGCAGCGTTGGTGGTTTAGAGAAAGCACCGGGAAGACAGATGTTGGAAAACATGATAAACCAGTGAATTTTACTGAAGTGGTAAAGGAAAGAACAGTGAAGACTAAAATAAAACTGCGACAGAATGTATATCCTGTTCACGGGTATGCTGAGAAGAAAATGCCAGATCTCTTGAAAGAATTTACATGTGAGTGTGAGGTCCACTCACATATACCAAGAGGAGTAGGTAAAGAAATCATTTTTTTCAAGAACTGTGGGAGCACGGCGGTCTTTGGTGATGAGAGATGAGGAGATACGTAATTCAGAAGGTATAATGCAAGAGAAAAGTGACAATATGTGGAATTTTATTACATAAAGTAAAGTTGCAGAGTTCGGTGAAAATTGTAGTGCTGTTACTAGTACAAGAGAAACTCTCTTCCAGGAATACAACTTGTACTTGGTAATAATAGAGCTGGATCTCTGATGGA
>NW_025968804.1:9681-14412 GCF_021869965.1 Rhincodon typus
AAGCAGGGTAGACCAAGGAGAGACAATGGATGTTATCTACTTGGATTTTAAGAAGGCCTTTGGTAAGGTGTCGCACAGGAGGCTGCTGAATAAGATAAGGGCCCACAGTGTTAGAGGCACGGTGCTAGCATGGAGAGAAGATTGACTGTCTGTCAGAAAGCAGAGAGTACGGATAAAGGAGTCTTTCTCAGGATGGCAGCCGGTGACGAGTGGTGTTTCACAAGGGTCAGTGCTGGGACCACAAATTTTCACTTTGTACATTAATGAACGAGATGAAGGAACTGTGGGCATTCTGCCAAAATTTGCAGATGATACAAAGATAGGTGGAGGAACAGGTAGTATTGAGGAGCTGGGGAGGCTCCAGAAGGATTTGGACAGGTTAGGAGAACGGGCAAAGAAGTCGCAGATGGAGTACAACGTTGGAAAGTGTGAGGTCATGCACTCTGGTAAGAGAATAAAAGCATGGACTATTTTCTAAATCGGGAGAAAATTCACAAGTCTGAAGGGCAAAGAGACTTGGAACTTCTAGTCCAGGATTCTCTCAAGGTAAACTTGCAGGTTGACTCAGTAGTCAGGAAGGCAAATGCAATGTTGGCATTTATTTTGAGAGGACTTGAATACGAAAGCAGGGATGTACTATTGAGGCTTTATAAGGCTCTGGTCAGGCCACATTTACAGTATTGTGTGCAGTTTTGGGTCTCATACCTCAGAAAGGATGTAATGGCCCTGGATCGGATTCAGAGGAGGTTCATGAGAATGGTCCCAGGAATGGAAAGCTTAACATATTAGTAACGTTTGAGGACTCTGGGACTATATTCATTGGAATTTAGAAGGATGAGGGGGGATCTAATTGAAACTTTCAAAACACTGAAGGCCTGGACAAAGTGGATGTTGAGGAGATGCTTCCATTGCTAGGAGAGGCTAGGAACCGAGGGCACAGCCTTAGAGTAAAGGGAAGACCTTTTCGATTGGAGATAAGGAGAAACTTCTTCAGCCAGAGAGTGGTGAATCCATGGAATTCACTGCCACAGAAGGCTGTGGTGGCCAGGTCATTGAGTACATTTAAGACTGAGATAGATAGGTTCTTGATTACCAAGGGGATTAAGGGTTACGGGGAGAAAGCAGGAGAATGGGGTTGAGGAACTTATCAGCCCTGATTGAATGGTGGAGCAGACTTGATGGGCCGAATGGCCTAATTCCTGCTCCTATGTCTTGTGGTCTTATGGTCTTATATTGAACTTCTCCAGAATTTTGTATGTTTCAATGAGATTCTCTCTCATTTTCTGAGTTCTGGTCATCAGACCAATTTACTCAGACACTCAGACACTCAGACACTCGATCATTTCAGGAACGAGTTTTCTTGAACATTTTGTTGTACCATCTTGAAAGCAACCTTCTCATTTCTGAATTATGGAGACCAAAACTGCATATAGCAATCAGTGTGTCGTTCTTTTCTTTCAACAGAATTTATTTTTGTGAAATGTCTTGGATTTTAGTTGTTTTTACTTTTCGGTTGCAGTCATGATACCAGTTAATGCATATGGAAATCATAGAAATTCTGACAATATAATCAGCTTCTGTTTCTCACCTCCAGGGTGAAATACAGCCCATTTTTAATGTTTCTGACTCTGTGTTTAGACTGAGTGACAATAATCTTGGAGATTTAGGCATGAAACTCCTGGCTGCAACTTTGAGGAATCGAAACTGTAAAATCGAGACTCAAAAATAAGTACGAGACTCAGAAATTGTTTATAGTAACTGTTTCTGATACTGTTAATTAATTTTACAATAATTGTATTAATGTTACACAGTGGGTGTGGGTATGGACACATAACAGGCGAAACAACATTTGTTGGTGGTGAGATCGACTACAGTCGATCCATATCACTTGTTAGCCATGCAGAGGTGCCTGTTCTGCATCCGGTCTATGGTCAAAAGAGAGAGCTGACGCATTTGGAAACATTGTCACCCTGAAGTGCTAAGGTGAATGATCCATATCCACCTCTTCCTGAGGCACCCAGAATCACAGGTGCCAGCTTTCAGACAATTTGATTCACTCCATGTGATATCAAGAAACAGCTGAAGACACTGAATACTGCAAGGGTTGTGGGTCCACACGAAATTCCAGCAATAGTAATAACTGCTTGTACTCAACAACATGTTTGGAACGTGGCCAGGCAATTCCAATACATTTGGGGGTGGGCTTTAATGGTGACTGGCCTTGAAACCAAGGCTGCATTAAAACGAGTGTGGTATCAAGGAGTCCTAACAAAACTGGACTCAATGGGAATCAGGGGGAAATCCTCCGTTTGTTGGAGCCATGCCGAGCAGAAAGGATGTTGTTTGTGATTGTTGGAGGTAAACCACCCCGGTCCAGAACATCATTGCAGGAGTTCCTCATGGTAGTGTCTTGAGTCGAATCACCATCAGTTGCTTCGTCAGTGATATTTCCTTCATCATAAGGTCAGAAGTGAAGATATGCAGTCATTGGTGAACAATGTTCAGTGCTACCTGCACTTCAGATACTGAAGCAGTCCATGTCGAAATGCAACAACTTAATCTAGGCGTGGGCTGACCAACAGCAAGCAACTTCGTGCCATATAAGTGCCAGGCGATGACCTTCTCTAATAAGTGACAATCTGCCATCCTTGACATACAATGACATTGCTGCTGATGATAAGGCAGATCCAATATCACCCAAAATAAGTCAGACACCATCCAGGGCAAAGCAGGCATCACATTCACAAACATTCACTCTCTCCATCAATAACTGTCACCGTCAGCAGTGTGTACTCTCCATAATATGCAATGCCATAATTTACCAACGAACTTGAAACCGCAGTTTCCAAACTCGCACCCATTACTTTCCGGAGGGACACTGGCAGCAGATACATGGGGATACTAATCCCTGTAGTATCCACCCACACAATCACTTGGAAATATATTGCCTGCTGGTCTAGAATGACAAAATGATTCCACACCCAGAGTCCACATCCATTATCAAAGTGTTAATTGATGTTACACTGGTGGGAAGAAACCTCTGCAGTCTCGAAGCTTCTTCACTGGACAATGGAAAGCCATATACTTTTATCCATGTGTTCTTCAGTCTGTTGTTGACTATTGTGACCCAAAACATGTTGCTAATTGATTACAAACACATCCAGTCGTGTTAATATTGTGACTTCGTGGCAAATAATGACAACCCCATGTCTTCCAATGATCTTACGCTGTTTACCAGTCATCCTTATCGCCTACCCTGGGGCTTTAACAGTATTCTATTCAAGCAGATTCCAGTACTGTTGACTTCTGCATCTGTTATTCATTTCTGCGCGTTAGCATGGGTGTTATATATATATGGAATTACACAATATCCAGTGGCAGTTACCTCAAGAGTCTTAATTATTGTGAGATCAGGCTTTTCTTCTAATCTGTACTGAATAATGAGCTCTTAAAAGGGGCCTTGCTCAAGGGGGTTCCTAATCAAGTGTGTGCGTGTCTGTATTTGTATGTGATTTCAATCACTGAAAGGATCCGAGCTAAAGTGAATCAAGCTTTTCCTCTTCTATTCCACAATAAAAAGCAAACCGTAAAACAGCGGGCAACAAGGGGTTTCTATCGGTGCTTCCCTTCCCAGAACTGTCAAGTATAAGCAGTTTTGTTTCCTCTTCGTAAGACCCTATTATGTGAAGTACATGAGGCAGTTTATTACACGACCTGTTTGCAATGGGTGTGAAGGCCACAATTCTGACTCTGTAAATTACAATTGCAGTTAAAAATCTGCTTCTTATTTATGTCAACAAAAAAGTCACAAGCAGCCATTTTATCTCAACTAAGAACCATGGGGAGCCTGACACTGCTGAAGGGAAGGGAAATGTTGAAGTCTGGACGGGAATGTAAAATGTAAATGAGCTTCGAGTCTTGATCAGTACATGGGACTTGATGTTGTGGCCATGACAGAGACTCGGTCGAGAGAGGGACAGGACAGGCTGCTCAACTTTCCGGCGTTTCGTTGTTTGATATGAGACGGAGAGGAAGGTAATAGAAGTGGAGGAATTGCACTGCTAATCCAACAGCCACCGAAACATTCAGGAACAAATATGTGGCAGATTATGGAAAGATGTAATAACAACAGGGTTATTATAGTGGGTGAATTTAAGGACAAAGAGAAGCATAGGTGGCCTGAGCTAAACCATTGACCTGCTGCTTGCTCTACATCCACCCGACCATTTCCACAACGAAGACTCTTGGTGTGACCCATATCTGGAAGAGGAATACTTCAAGTGGAGGGAGTTGTGAACTGACCAGATGAGCTGGGATTTACGTAGAGAGGAGCCTTCAGTGATTGACAGGGAGTGGAGAAGACTGTTGTTTAAAGTTGACTCTGGCAGCCATTATGCCTCTTGTCATGTGGACTAAGCAGGGGTGGGCATCTGTGTCTCTGTCTGAGTGACATTGTGGGTACTGCCTGTCTCTCAATCCCAGTTTTCATCCTTTAATCCCTCCAGACCAGCCATCTTTGAAGCAGGGATTGTCCCACATGGAAAGGGGAAGAGAGAGACAGTGTGTGAAACCACCAGGAGAGCTGGACAAACTGGAATGGCGAATATAACCTCTCTGGTCTTTTCATTTCTTTCCTTGCCTCACGTTTGTCCCTGCTTGACATTTCCTCTCATCTCTTTTTCTGTCTCGCCCTCTCTGACTCCGTTTTTCTCTCTCTCTTCCTCTTTCTCT
>NW_025968804.1:14422-20167 GCF_021869965.1 Rhincodon typus
CTTTCGATAGACAAAGGAGTTGATAAAGTTTTGACTAAGAGGGTGAATAGCTGTTACTGGAGACTGTTAGTGATGAATAATAATTAGTGTGTGGTGGCAGGCTATTTGATAACAAGGCCTGGTGTGTGGGGGAGGGGCCAGAACATGGGAAAGTTTGGCCCTAAAATTATTGAACTAGATATTGAGTCTCGAGGACTGTCGGGTTCCAAAGCTGAAAATGAAATGTTGTTCTTCCAGCTTGCACTGAGCTTCACTGAAACACTGCACAAAGCCTGAAACAGATATATTGGTCAGGGAACAGGGTGGAGTATGAAAGTGGAAACAACAGGAAGCAGTTCTGCTTTGCGCTATTCCAGCAATTGCTCAGTTAAGCTAATGTATTGATTGTTACCTGGAAATTACTATGGGTGAGATTATTTGATGGACAATTAATTGCTTACATTAACATTTCCATCTCCCTTTTAATAGACCACACAAATGTGTGAGAGATAGTAGGAACTGCAGATGCTGGAGAATCTGTGATAACAAGGTGTAGAGCCGGATGAACACAGCAGGCCAACCAGCATCAGAGGAGCAGGAAGGCCTTCCTGCTCCTCTAATGCTGCTTGGCCTGCTGTGTTCATTCAGCTCTACACCTTGTTAACACAAATGTGTGTATCGTTTCGACATTGATTAATGGATCAAGTCACATTTAAACAGTATCAATTTGTGATTCCACGACAGTCCACCAACTCAATCTTAACTATCCAACTAATTTACTCTCTGTTCAAATTCACCTGAATTGCCATTGTGTGCATGTCGCGTATTTCAGTGAATGTGCAGCATCGTTGTCACTTTGTATTCCCGGGTGTGTGTGCTGACTGTGGGGCAATGTGTACGGAGGGGAAATACTGTTCGAATTCCAGTGTTTGCGTCATTCTGAATGTTGGTATCAGTGTGCATGTTTTGTGCATGTGAGAGTGACTGTGACAGGAGGTACTCAGCGATTTTATGTTTTAAAAAAGCACAGAACTGTACAGCAGAGGAGCAGGCCCTTCAAACTTCAATGTCTGCTCCAACCAGGATTCCATTCTAAATGAATCCAATCTGCCTGCATATGATGACCAGAACTACACACACGCTCCAAATGTGTCCTAACGAAATTTGTATGCAGCTGCAACATGACCTGTCAACTTGCAGACTCAATTCCCAGACCGATGAAGGCAAATATGCCACAAGCCTTTGTTACCACCTTGTGCACCTGCGTTGCTGCTTTCGGGGAGTTGTGGACTTACAATCCAATTTCCAGACAGTATGTCCATGCTTGTAAGGGCTGCGTTATTTACTGGAAATTTCTTTTTGCATCTACCCTCCAAAAATACATCACCTCACACTTGTCCGGATTAAACTTTATCTGCCATTTCCTGCCCAACTTCCCAGCTAATTTCTTTTTCCTGCTCTTCATTTTGACAACCCTTATCACTATCGATAACTCCACCGTGTTACTAACTAGACCTCCTACACTTACAGCCAAATCATTTGAATATCTTATTCAGGGTTGTCCTGAACCTCACCCTTGAACTGCACAAGTGGTCACAGGTCTCCAGGCAGAAAACACAACCCTCCACAACTAGTCTCTCTCTCCCATTTCTAAGACATATTATAGATCAGCCTGCCATGAGGGACTTCATAAAACGCTTTGGTAAAGTCCCTGTAGACAGTATCTACTGTCCTTCCCTCATCCATTATATACGTTATTTCCGCAACAAACCCAACCGAATTTTTTGACAAGACTTCCCCCACACAAAGACCTGCTGGCCAGGCTTAAAACGGCCATCCTCCTCAAACTGACAGAAAAACCTTCCCCTTAGAACATTCAAATATAATTTCACCACAACTGATTTAAAATCACTGATTTATAATTTCCCGGATCATCCTTGTTGCCCTTCCTCTTAAGCTATGAGAGAGCAATCACTGTTCTCAAGTCTTTTGGGCCTTCGCCTGGGGTGAAAGGGGATACACATTACTCGACTAATGCTTTCGGCATTCTCCTCTCTTAATTTGTCTTTATCCTGGGATAAATCCCATCAGGCCCTGGGGATTTCTCTAACAACTGTTCTTTTCAAGACTCTCAACAACTCCTACTTCGTAATATGTTCCCATCCGCCACGTCCATCTCCTTGGTCAATACCGATGCAAAGTACTCACGAAGGACCTCACCACTTCCTGTGTCTCGGCACATATATCCCCTCCTTTGTCCTTGACTGGATCTTCACTTCCTTTAGCTGAGCTCTTGCTCCCAATGTAAGTATAAAGTCCCTTCGAATTCCCCTCAATCCTCCTAACGAAAGACATTTCAAAGCCTCTTTCAGCCCTCCTAAGACTTTGTTTAATCTCTTTCCTGTTTCCTGCAGCTCCAGGGCCTTGCTTGATTTCAATTTCTTAAACCTTGCATATGCTTCTCTTTTTTGCTTCGGACAAAACTTTCAGTACCACTTGTCGTTCAGGATTCCAGAATATTGCCATTGTTATCTTTCATCCTCTTAAGAATATATTGGTTCTGAACTTTGCATCAACTGGCTTTAAAAGACTCCCAAATGGCAACTATGGATTTACCTCCAAAAAGCCATCTCTCACTTAATTTCACCAGTTCTGAACTGAAACTTTTCGAATTGGCCTTCCCCATTATAGCACTTTCACCCGAAGACCGGTCTTTCCTTTCCTATTATTAACTGAGAACTTACGGAACTGCGATGACTGTAAAAATTCTCCCCAACTGAAACTTCAATAACCTCGCCAAGCTCATTCCGCAACATATGGTCCAACATAGCTTCTTGCCCTAGTTGGACTATCAACATATTATGTCAAGCATCTTGCCGGAATGCACTTAACACATTCTGCCCCATCGAAGCAACTGGAATGAAGTGGGTACCTGGAAAAAACTGAGGAAGTTAAAATCACCCTACACTACAACAACAGTGTAGTTTTTACATTCTTTCCGTGACATGCTGACCTATCTGTTCATGTATTTCCCGCTGGCTATTGGGAGACCCATAATACCACCCCTTCGTAATGATTGCAACCTTCTAATTCTTTATAAAAACCCATTTGTTTCGCGTCATGTGCTCTCCAAGATGCCTTGACTTAGTGCAGCTGTCGCATTTCCCTTATAAGAAATGCAGCTCTCTATTACTTTATATCCCTCACAATCATACACGAAACATCAAATCCTGAAACATTGAGTTGCCTGTCATGTTATGGTCTGAAGGTTCTGGATTGGCGACGGCATCAGAGTTCCACGTGCTCAACCAGTTTCCAAGCTCATCTGCCTTAACTGTAATATTCCCTTGCATTAAAATAAATACACTTCAGACCGACAGTCCTTTCATGTTAATTGAGATTTCTCTGCCTGTTCTTCCAATTAAATTTATTTCACTTAACATCTACGCTCTGCTCAAGCATTCCACATACTGACTCTACTGCTCTTGCGCTGGTCACCCCGCCAACATTATTTTAAATCCTCCAGAGTGGAGGAGGAAACAAACCTAACAAACCTCCTGGCAAGGATATTTGTGTCTCTCCAATGCTTCTTGTACGGAGTGTCCTTCCCTGGAAATGACAGAAATGATCGAGTTATTTGAAGCCTCTGTCAAAAACACCAGTTCTTTATCCACATTTTGAACGATATTATCTCCCTATTTCAGGCATTACTGGCAGATGACACAGGGAGGAATCCCGAGATCAGAACACTAGAGGTCCTGCTTTTCACATTTTATCTAACTCCTTAAATGGCATTCGCAGGTCTTCATCTCTCTTCCTGTTTATGTCGGTAGTACCAACATAGAACACAACTTCGCCCTCCTCACCACTCACATCCCCCCAGTAGTGCTGCTTCCCTCTGAGGCTCTTGCCCCGGACATGGCCCAAAACACTTTGAACAGGAGAAAAGCCACAGGAGGTTCATGCACTTCCTGCCTGACTGCAGCTCCTGGAGGTCACCCACGTATCAGACAGGGAATATAATGTGATCACATTCCTGAAACTCTGATCAATGAAACTGAATGCCTGCTGCATGTTCCTCAGTGAGTGCTACTCCAAGCGATCCATGTGTTCAGCAACAAGCTGCAGGCGGCACAATCCCAGCAAACATTGTTGTCAAGGACATTTGACATCTCCCTGAACTCCCATAGCTCAAAGGAAGAGCGCACCAGTCCACTCACTGCCCTTCCAGCCCCTCGAGTGTCTTTTGGATGACTTTGCAGCACTTTAACGTTCGCCCTCCTCAGCGAATTCTGATGTTCAACAAAAGTTCAACCTCACTGGTGAGGCCCTGCCGTTTCTTAAACAGAATCAATGTTTTAAATCCTCTCACTCTCTCTTTCAGTTGTACTCTCCTTCCGTTGAACTATGTGTCTCAGTCATGGTGAGAATGCTGACTCCTCTCTGAATCCTCTTCATTCACGACAGACTATCGGCCTCACTTCTACATCCCTTCGCATTTTGAGCACTGGCCCTCGTAATCCCCTTCTCCATCTTTGTACTTGAGCCAGCTCCACTTAGAATACTCTTCAGTGACTTGTCACGACCAAATTCAGTTTCACGAGTTCTCTCTCTTTGACCACCGGCTCCCTGATGAAACCATTCTCAGTCATTGTGAGCGAAACGTCATCTCTCAGAATTCTTCTCTGCAGATTCTCACTACCACACTCAGTTGGATGCTCCTTCTCCCGTTGAGCACCGGATACTCTATAACCGCTTCTCAGTAGTAGTGAGGGAGCCACCTTCATTCATGATCCTCCTCAACTGGTTTCTTGCCATCACCCTCGTTTCAAAGTTCCTTATCCAACGGTTGAGCACCGAGTCCCCAAAGATCCGAACCTCAGTTGTGGTGAGTGAGCGAACACCACACATAATCCTCCTGAGACGATTCGCAGTACTGGCCTTGGTTGGATTTGTTTTGCTTGTGGGATCATCCACAATCCCAATCTCAGTCGTAGTGAGCAAGACAACCTGTCCCAGAATACTCCTCATTCATAGAGTCATACAGCATGGAATCAGGACCTTCGGCACAACTCGTCCATGAAAACAGGTTTCCTAATCTGAACTAGCCCTATTTGCCTGTGTCTGGTCCATATCTTTTTAAAACTTTCCTATCTGTGTATCTGTCTAAATGCCATTTAAATATTGTAATTAGACCCTCTTCTACTACTACCGCTGGCAACTTGTTCCATATAAGCACCACCCTCCATGTCACAGAGTCATGAAATCATGCAACGCAGAAACAGACCCTGCGGCCCAACTAGTCCTACCTGCCTGCATCTGGACCATATTCCTCTCAATGTTTCCTATTGATATAGCCATCCAAATGTCTTTTAAACGTTGTAATTGTACCCACATCCACTTCCTCATCAGGAAGTTCATTCCTCATTTGAGCCATTATTTCCGTTAAAAATGCCTATCATGTCTTTTTTAAATCTCCCACCTCTCACCTTAAAAGTGTAACTCCTAATCTTGAAATTCCCCATCTTAGGGAAAAGACAACTACCATCAACTCTATCTATACCTCTCGTTATTTTATAAACTTCCATAAGATGACCTCTCAACATCGTCAGCTCCAGGGAAAAATCTCCCAGCCTATCCAGCCTTTTCTTATAACTCAAACCTTCCATATCTGGCAAAATCCTGATAAATCTCTTCTGAACCTTCTCCAGCTTGATAATATACTTCCTATAACTGGGCAACCAGAAATGAACACAATATTCCAGA
>NW_025968805.1:0-20145 GCF_021869965.1 Rhincodon typus
AGACAGAGAGAGACAGAGAGAGACAGAGAGAGACAGAGAGAGACAGACAGAGAGAGACAGAGAGAGACAGAAGATAGTGACCAGCAAGTACAGATGGCTGTTTGCTGAGAGCACACTGGGAGCACCGTGCACAGTTCCGGTCTCTATATCCCTCAGTTAGACCCACACTGGGAGCACTGTGTACGGTTCCGGTCTCTATATCCCTCCGTTAGCTAACACTTTGGGGGAGGTGGGGGATACTGTGCACCTACTCACATGCGTGGTTGAGGGAGGGAGTGGGGCAGATGGAGCAGGACAAGAGATCAGCTCTAAGATCAGCGAGCACAGGGATAGATGCAATGGGTTGAGTGGTGTGACTGCAGGCAGGAAAACAAGTTGTCAAGACAGAATTCGAGTGCTCTCCTGACCAGAGGTGGCTGGGTGGGGGGTGGAGAAAGAGGGGCCAGGAGGGAGATTCTCCTTCCCGATAGCCTCAGGCTTGGTCTGTCTTTCCACACTCACCCCTTCCCGGAATCCATCAAACTTGCAGAGGTTGCCATTCTTCAGTTGGAGCCTGATGCCATAACCCCTGGCAACACGACGCCACACGCCATCACTGACGTCTGAGGCTTGGACACTGTCCACTTTCCCGGTCTTACTGTTCTTAAAGACAATTGTCTGACGGCTCAGACGCAGGCGTCCATCGATCTGCATGGGGTTGGGAGTAGCAACAGCTCACAGGTTACAACACAATCCTTTACAGAGATCTCCCTCCTCACCCTCACCACCAGGAAGTAAGAGACTTCAGGCAGGGCAGTGAAGGTGGTGTTTGGTATGCTGGCCTTTATTGTTCCATGAATCGAGCAAATATAGCGGTTGGGAGATTATGTTACAGCTGTACAGGACACTGATGAGCCCAATTTTGGAATACTGCATTCAGTTCTGGTCTCCCTGCTATAGGAAGGATGGTGTGAAACTTGAAAGGGTTCAGAAAAGATTTACAAGGATATTGCCAGGTTTGGAAGGTTTGAGCTACAGGGAGAGGCTGAATAGGCTAGGGCTATTTTCCCTGGAGTGTTGGAGGCTGAGGGGTGACCTTATAGAGGTTTATAAAATCACGAGGGGCATCGATAGGGTAAATAGACAAGGTCTTTTCCCCAGGGTGGGGGTCTCCAAAACTGGAGGGGCATTGGTTTAAGGTGGGAGGAGAAAGAGTTAAAAGGGACCTAAGGGGCAACTTTTTCCACACAGAGGGTGGCGCGTGTATGGAATGAGCTGCCAGAGGAAGTGGTGGAGGCTGGTACAATGACAACATTTAAAAGGCATCAGGATGGGTATATGAAAAGGAAGGGCTTAGAGGAATATGGGCCAAATGCTGGCAAATAGGACCAGATTAATTTAGGATAACTGGTCAGTGTGGACGAGTTGGGCTGAAGGGTCTGTTTCTATGCTGTACACCTGTATGACTTCAGGTCACGTGCAGCCTCTCTGATAGGGTTTTCCGTCGAGCACAGAAGGCTTAGGGGGAGATGTTCAGTATCATGAGGGGTCTCCCCTGGAGTGGGGTAGGGTGCTGAGAGGAGACTATGGGACAGAGATCAGGAGGTGGTCATTGTGCAAATTTCCAGCTCAGGGATCTCACCACACCAAGGGCAGATGTGACCCCATTCCCCATTCAAAGGGAGGTGATGACCTAGTGGTAGTATCGTGAGCCAATTCATCCGGAGACCTGGAGTCAAATCCTGCGACAGCAGATGGTGGTTCATCCGGTTCTCTAGTCTCCTTCAGGGAAAGAAATCTGCCATCCTCACCTGGTCTGGCCTACGTATGACTCCAGACCCACAGCAATGTGGTTGACTCTCAACAATTAGGATCAGGCAACAAATGCTGACCCAGCCAGTCATGCCCACATCCCATCAATGAATCCAAAAAAAAAAATCTAATATCGTACCGCGCCCCCCATCGAATATCACCCTGTTTCACCCTATCACTGTATCTTCAACCACCTCCTCCCACCAAAGGCAGGTACTCATTTCTGTACAGTCCTGACGTTGAGGTTTCCTCTCCAGACACCAACCCCCCCCTCCCCATCTTGCGAGTACATACCATTGTTCCTTTCAGCTCCTGGTAGATGTCATTGTATTCGAGGATGTCAGAGCTCGCCATGTTGCCCTATATGGGAGAGGGTCCCACCTCGTATCAGCAGCTGTACAGTCAGGCTGCCGGCTGGGCGATCGCTGGCTCACCTCGCCGGCCGGGCTGTTGGGCTGCAACGTTGACAGAGTAGCAGCAGCGGGCACTGGGCAGCGGCTGCTACCTGCTCCTTTCACTGGTGACCTTTTGCCCGAGGGCCTCCTTGGCTGCAAACCAAAGGCCTGTTTGTCTCTCTCCCACTGGGCACCCAACGATCCCCGGTCTGTCTCTCTCCCACTGGGCACCCAACGATCCCCGGTCTGTCTCTCTCCCACTGGGCACCCAACTACAAACGGTCTTTCTCTGCCTGGGCTCTAAGCACCTGCTGGTCAGCCAACGGAGACTGTCCGATCCTGGGCAAGCCCCTGCTCCAAAACACTGGGTTCCCGGTCTCCCTGCGCCTCTCGGCTCAGTGGCCCGGAGGCCTCCTCCTGCTGGGCCTGGTACACCCTCTGGCCTGGGGAGGGCCTGGTGACCCCCTCTGGCCTAGTGACCCCCTCTGGCCCGGGGAGGGCCTAGTGACCCCCCCCTCTCGGGAGGGGGTGGCGAGGTCGCCGCCCGCCGGGCCAAGTGACCCCCTCTCGCCCGGGGAGGGCCTGCCCAAAGCCAGCCGTTTGTACCCTTCTCCCCCAGACACTGCCCTCCTCCCCGAGCTGTCCCACCCCGAGCCAACAAGACACCCCCTCCCCCAGACCCAGACGATGCAGGAGGAGACGCTGCCACTCGGCCCGGAACTGTCCCGCTCCCGCTTCTACCCGCCGGCACCACGTGAGCGCCAAGAGCGGACCGGAACCAGAAACCGCCGACCTCCCGGCCGTAAACACGATGGGGGTCACATGAGCGCGGGACCGGAACCGGAAACTAATGCAGGCGGCTCACCCAACACAGATGGTCACCGAAGCGCCGCCCCAGACCGGAACCGGAAACTAATGCAGGCGGCTCACCCAACACAAAGGGTGACAGATGCGCGGCCCCAGACCGGAACCGGAAACTGAACAGCGGGTTTAGGCTCGAGGGAACATTTATAAAAAGTTTTTTTTTGTACATTTTATCTATTTCTTTCTCTCTCTCACTCTGGCTCTTTCTCCTCATCACTTAAAGTGGAATTAAAAGCCGGAGTAGTCCCTCTGGTTTATTTTCCTCTTCATGACCTTCCTTCCCGCGCTCAGGTTTGGGGGGTCAGAGGTCAGGTAGAATATCGGAATTTTATTAAAAAATTAATAAACAACAAAAATAAAACAATTAATGATCATAAATAACAGTAAATAATAAACAATAACATATAGTAAATGACTAAAGATGACGAATAACAGTAAACAATAACAAATGTACAATGAATGATAATTAAAATAAACAAAAAAAGTGAACAATAAATATTGATTCATAATTTTAAATAATAGATAATGAATAAACAATAAACAAAATAAATATATAGCAAATCGTGAGATAGTCATTAATTGTAAATAATAAACAGTAAATATGATAAATAATAATTAATGGTAAATAATAAATATACAGTAGTGTTTATTAATATTTGTAAATAATACACTAAGAAATAAATAATCAGCAAATAACATACAATAACTTAATTCTAAATAATTAATAATGGTAAAATGAATGAATAAAGACATATCGTACAATAATTATTGAGTATATAAAATATAGTAAATAACAAATAATTATCATAAATCATTCAATAAATGCAGGGTAAATAATGATTAATGACAAAATTAATCATAAATAACAAAAATAATTAATGAATAGTGATTAATGAGTAATGATCATAGATAATGAACAGTGAACAAATACATAGTAATATAATGAATAATGGTAAATAATACCTGTAAATAATTAATTAAAAAGTCAATAGCACTAAATAATAACAATTACTAAATATACAATATCAAGAATATATAATAAACAAATAATATACAGAGTCCTACAGCTGTACAGTACAGAAACAGACCCTTCGGTCCAACCCATCCATGCTGACCAGATATCCTAAATTAATCTAGTGCCATTTGCCAGCATTTGGCTCATATCCCTCTAAACCCTTCCTATTCATGTAACTATCCAGATGCCTTTTAAATGTTTTAATTGTACCCGCCTCCACCACTTCCTCTGGCAGTTCATTCCATACACACACCACTCTCTGCATGAAAAAGTTGACCCTTAGATCCCTTTTAAATCTTTGCCCTCTCACCTTAAACCAATGCCCTCTAGTTTTGGATTCCCCCACCCTGGGGAAAAGATCTTGACTATTCACCCTATCCATGCCCATGATTTTATAAACCTCTATAAGGTCACCCCTCAGCCTCTGATGCTCCAGAGGAAAAAGCCCCAGCCAGTTCAGCCTCTCCCTACAGCTCAAACCCTCAAACCACAGCAACATCCTTGTGAATCTTTTCTGAACTCTTTCAAGTTTAACAATATCCCTCCGATAGCAAGGAGACCAGAAATGAGCGCAGTATTTCAAAAGTGGCCTAACCGACATCCTGTACAGCGACAACGTGACCTCCAAACTCCTGTACTCAACACACTGACCAATAAAGGCAAGCGTACCAAACGTCTTCTTCATTACCCTGTCTATTTGCGACTCCAGGAACTATGAACCTGCACTCCAAGGTCTCTTTGTTCGGCAACGTTCCCCAGGACCTTACTATTAACTCTATAAGTCCTGCCCTATTGAACAATGCTAAGCAACAATAAATATTTATAATAATGAACAATAAATATAAATGAAAACAGTAAGAACGTCCTAAATTTTAAATAATGGCTAACAATACAGATGTGGTAAATTCTAGTAAAGGATAAACAAATACATAGTAGACAATAAATAGAAAAAATTAAATGTTAAATAACAATAAATAATATGCAAGAAATGAATTACAAATAATAAATGTTAAAATATACAAAATAAATAACATGAAATAATAAATAATTATGAACAGTAACAAATATTTAACACTATTAAACAAGTATCTAATAATAATTATTACCAACAATAAGTAATGGACAATAAATAATAGACAATAAATAATAATAATGACATTGAATAACAAACAATAAACATTAACTTAATAGTAAATAATGATGAAGTGACGTGTGTTGTAAATTACGTTCCATCTCTAGGAGCAGGGACCTCATGGACAGACCCTCACATAAGTGAGTTCTACTCCACAGAACCCTTCTCTTCCTATGTTGACTCAATTTTTCTCCCCTTGTTCAGCCCCTTCCCACTTACATCCGCAATTCCTCTGATGCTTTATGTCAGTTTCGGAATTTCCAGTTTGCATGCTCCAGCTGCCTCCTCTTTCCCATGGACATGCAATCCCTTTACACATCCACACCCCCACCAGGATGGTCTCAGGGCTCTCTGCTTCTTCCTGGAGCAAAGGCCTGAACCGTCCCCACCCACCAACATCCTCCTCCGCTCATCCTCACCCTCAACAACTTCTCTTTCAACCCTCATTTTCTTCAGGTCAGAGGGGTGGCCATGGGTACCCGCATGGGCCCTAGTTATGCCTGTCTCTTCATGGGGTACGTGGAACATTCCTTGTTCCAGTCCTCTTCCGGCCCCTACCCGCAACTCTTTGTCTTGTATATCAATGATATCATCAGTGCTGCCTCCCTCTCTGGTCCAGAATTGGAAACGTTTAATCTATTTTGCTTACACTTTCCACCCAACCCTCACTTTCACCTGGTCCATCCTGCCTTCCCTCCCTCAACATCTGTTTCTATTTCTGCGGACAGACTGGCCACTAATATCCAAGTACAAACCAACCAACTTCCACAGCTACCTGGACTATACATCCTCACACCCTGGTTCCTGTAAAGACTCCATTCCATTCTCCCATTTCCTCCATCTCTATCGCATCTGTTCTGGACCAATCAAAACAAATTTCCGGTTCAATGGTCACCCAGTTGTCGTGGATGTTGATACCGTCACAGAGTCATCAGTGATTGCAGAACCAGTCTTTAACAAGGTCCGCTCTGGACTCCAACCCTTAAATTTGTGCAAACCCTTGGCCAGACTGAGAAGATGTGCTGGGGAACTGTCACAAATTAGGTTACGACTTCGGTTCCAGTCTCCTATGATAAGCAGTTGGTGCAGTTATCACTGATTGTAGTAAAAAGTTCAGGCCCAAGCTTGATGGGGGTGAAATTGTTTGAGAAAGATCCATCTTGATTGGCTCACATTTTTCGATTGAAAAATGGCTTCCTGAGTGAAGTCCTAACTAAACATCCAGAAATTTTTCAGGAAGGTCCAGGGACTGTCACAGGAGCCAAGGCAAACTTACATATTGACCAGGAAACAATCCCACAATCCTGTGAGGGCCCACCTGGTGCCACCTGCCTTACGGGTGAAAGTAGAGGCAGAAACCAAGAGGCTGGGAAGTGAGGGAATTATTAAACCAGCCCAGGGTGTGGAATGGGCAGCACCGGTCGTGCCAATTGTGAAGCTTGATGGGTCGGTTCACCTTTGTGGATAAATACCCAATCTCCCGCAGAGAAGATTTTATACGCAAAGCAGGCACAGGATAGGGGGGAGCTACACCTACTGCAATTGCGACTAGATAAGGAGTCCCAGAAATACGCCACAATTAAAAACCATACGGGTTTGTACCAATACACGAGGTTGCCATTTGGGGTAACATCAGCCTGCATCCTTTTCTAACGGACCATGGAGAACATTTTACAACGTCTACCCCAGGTTGCCATTTACTTGGATGGCGTGCTAATAACAGCGAAGATCAATAAAGACAAAGCCCTTAAATGTTTCCCCTAGGTGGGTGTAATAGTAACCTCCTTGCGCTACAGAGTCGACCAGACCGGGTTACACCCATTGGAAGATAAAGTGAGGGCGATCAGAGGTGCTCTGGCTCTCTCGTCTGTACCAGAGCATAGGTCTTTCCTCGTGTTGGTGAATTATTACGGAAAATTCATACAAAACCTGGCCTCCATCTTGGCACCCTGACACCTGGGATCAGCCTTGGAAATGGTCGCATAGCCAAGAAGTAGCCTTGAGGGAAATGAAGAAGCAGCTTTCATCATCGAAGGTGTTGGCCCACTACTATTCCAAGTGAGATGTGGTGCTGACATGCAATGCCTCCCCATACGGTATAGGGATAATGTTGGCTCACCGGTGGCCCAAAGAAGAGGAGTGCCTGATAACGTACGCGTCCCGGACCTTTTGGCTGGTGCCGCACACAAATACACCCAGAAAGAGAAGGAAGGTTTGTCAGTTACCTATGATGTGAGAAAGTTCCACCAATACCTTTACGTACGTAAATTTGTGATAGTAACAGACCACAAGCCCCTAGTTAAAGACAAGGCCATGCCGCCAATAGCTTCTGGTCAAATTCAGCGGTAGGCCCTTATTCTCAGTGTGTACAATTACAAGTTGGAACCCTAACCAGGTGGCCAAGTGGCAAATATAGGTGCCTTGAGCTGCATCCCACTGGCAGATACACCATTGGTATTGGTGCCTCCCCGGAAGAGTGCATTCCCATTTTAAACTTTCTGGATATCCTTCCGGTCACCTCTGACAATATCTGACTGTGGACACAAAAAGATCCCATCCTGGCAAAACTAAAACAGCTGGTGGTGATGGGTGAATCATGAACAGAACTGAAACCTTTCTAGAGCGAGACCAGATCACAGTAGACATCGATATATTATTGTGGGGAGCTAGAGCGTCTGTCCTGTGGAAAGGTCGCGCCAGATACTGGCTGAACTCCACCAAGGTCATCCAGGGGTTTCCAAAATGAAAATATTGGCAAGAAGTTACGTCAGGTGGCCAGGATTAGATACCAACATACTAGTGTCGGTGGGGCAGTGCCCAGAGTACCAACAAGGACAAAACATTAGTGCCAGCAGTTCCCCCACATTCATAGAAATGGCCGGGTAAACCCTGGACTCAGTTACACATTGACTATGCCGGTCCTTTCATGGGGTCAATGTTCTTGGTCATTGTGGATGCACGTTCAAAGTGGTTGGACGTGCATAACGTTCATTCATCAAACTCAGGGTTGATGATTGAAAAGCTGCGAGCATCATTCGTGACAGAGTGACTCCTGGAAGTTTTGGTTAAGGACAATGGGACGTCATTTACCAGCAGGGATTTTGAGTATTTCCTAAAGTTGAATGGCACTTGGCATGTTCAGATAGCTCCACACCATCCATCAACCAAATAGTCTGGCAGAAAGAGCAGTCCAAAAGTTGAAGGCAGTCTTACAGAAACAGCCTACAGCTTCACTCGATACCAAACTGTCCCTATTCCTGTTTGATTATAGGATCACCCCTCATGTAACTAAAGGGACAGCTCCAGCAGAGTTGCTAATGGAGAGAAGACTCTGCACCAAGTTAATTCTGATCTAGCACCTGGGGGCAGGGTGAAATGACATCAAGAATGCCCATGCCGGACACAAGATCCTCCAAGCAGGAGGAAGGGTCACCGGACCGATCCGAAACGTCAACTCTGATTTCTCTTCACATATGCTGCCAGACCGGCTGAGCTTTACCAGCAATTTCTGCATTTGTGACGTACAAAGTTCAGGTACGTGAGGCAGTCCTGAAAAAAACACGTGGATCACTGAAAGCTGTTACCTCGCAAAGGGGCAGGAGAAAAACATAACCGGCCCCTCAGAACAGCTGGGAAGGCTGTGAGAAACCGTGGTTCTCCCCCTCCCGCTAGTGTCAAAGAAACCTCAGAGTCTAAGATGGATGCAGCTAATGTTGCAGCCTCGATACTGTTACTGCCTGAGGAAGAGTAGGAATTTCTCCTGGGATGCTCTGGGTGCAAGAGATGGGCTACGTTCCAGGAGAAGCAACAAGAAAAAGACCAGGCCTATATTTTCTTTTTTTGTGTGTGGGACAGAGGAAAACACCATTGTGTAAACAGTTCGACTCAATATTTTCACCAACAGGAAAAACATCCATGTGGCCAAGGAACCAGTAAACAAGCAGTAACTTACATGAAAAGAAAACGAAGGGAGAGAGTAGGGATTAAATCAAAATAGAATTGGAGGTGGAAATAAAGCACTCAACCGCACCTCCCCACTCCCTTGCGGAGTCCACCTCTCCCTAAACGTGTCAAGTGCATTCGTGGACACCCTCTCCAAAGACATCCGGGCTCAAACATAGCCGCGGAAGAAGGGCGGTCGACCGAAATGACCCCTTCTGTGGCCTGTTAAGACCAGCCAGACTGGAAGGTGGGGGGCGGGGGGGGTGGCAGAAATTGGGGGATGTAGTGACGGGAATGAAGTGGATCTCATTGACTGAGAGTTCCCTGATTGGGTTTGTTTACCCGGGATCTGATCAGGGAGCCCAGGCTGACACATATAAACAGGAGAGTCAGAGAATCTCGTCACTGCAGGGACTGGCTCTGAACTGGCTGGTCAGTGCCCATGTACTGGGACAGCACATGCCAATAAAGGGTAGGGGGAGGGGAATAGGGTGATGGGATACCAGGCTCTGGGCAGTTATTCCAATGCTATTGATCATAAATATTAACCATGATGGAGTGGAGTGTGTTGTAAATCACTCCCCATCTCTAACAGCATGCACCTCAGGATCAATTCCTCACAAAGAAAGTGAATAATAACAAATAATAATCAGCAAAGTTTTAAACCCCTCCCCATCTGAGCCATTCAGACGTCGCGTGATGACGTCATGACGCTTTATGGTGTCTCGGGGGCTCCATGTGTGCTTCCTGACGTCACACGGGTGCGTCCTGACGCGGGGCGCCCTCGTCACCCCTGGCCGGTTTTACGCCGTGATGCACGGTTCTCCCCTCCCCCCAAACAATTTGGGGCCACTACTTTTTTAAACCCAGTAGCCAGAGAAACAAAGCTTCCCCCACTCACTCCATATCCTCATGTTAGAGGTGACATTGGACATTTGAACCTCTTCGTCCCTGGGGAGGTGAAGGGAAGGAGAGAGTGAAGTCGGTGAATAGGTCGCCGGGGTTTTGAGAGAGGACTGGGAATTAGAGGGGCGTGGCTTGGTGGTGGGCGGGGCTTATTGAACGGCGGCAATTATATGGGGCGCCGTTTGAGGGGCGGGCTGATCGTTGGGCGGGGTTTAGTGTGGGCAAGTGTTTGGATTGGTCAGAATTTAGAGGGAGGTGGAGTCGGGAGGGGGCAGGGTTTATGTAGAAGCGGGAACCGGCGCGTGCGGGGGTGTGTAGGATTTGGGCGGAGCTTAGCCTGAGATCGTACAGGAGAGGGGTGGGGTTTAGGTGGAGGGGCGTGATTAGAGGGCGGGGCATGATTTGAAGAGAGGGCAGAGGGCTTCAGCGATAGGGCGCGGTGTATAGGGAGGCGGGTCTTAGCGTGGTGGGCGGGATTTAGGTGTCCCGTGTGGAAGGCGGCGAATTTAAGGGCTCGGGGGCGTGGTCTTGTCGACGGGGCGCGGTTTGATTGGAGGGGCGGGGTTAGTTTGCGGTGCGTGGGCGGGGTTTAGGGTAAGGACTGGTTTATGGGGAGGGGGCGGGGTTTAGGGCGAGGGGCGGGGTTTACCGATCGGTGGGCGGAGTTTAATGCCGAATGGGCGGGGTTATTGTTGAATGGGCGGAGTCGTCCGTGTTCATGTGGACGGATCCGCCCTCTCCCGGAGGAAAAATCGGACCCGTTCCTGGAGAGTAAGAGCCGTTGTACGGGGACGGTTCTTCCCCCGGCCACCACCCTGACTTCCTCCGATAGAGTTAAAGGAGTTTGAGCGGTGGCGAAAGAACGAGAGGCTGTATCTCCGACTGTTGCTCCGGATCGAGGTCCCTTGGGTGAGGATTTGGAGGGTATCCCAGTCTTCCCCGCAGGCGGCAGGAAGTTTGTGGCAGTGAAGACTGGACAGAGCGGGGAGCTGCAGGCACCGAGACACAGGAAACACCCTACTCTCGACGGTGGGACACGGGAGACTCCCTATTCCTGACAGTGGGACACGGGAGACCTCCTACCTGACAGTGCGTTAAAGCGTGAGAAACTCCCTACTGTCTGACGCTTGGACACTGGAGAAAGAGACTGAGACCACAAGAGACATGCTTTGTGACACAGGTAGGCATCTGAGATTGTGTGTGTGTGTGAGAGAGAGAGAAAGACAAGAGAGAATTGAACAAACAGAGAGGAATAGAGAGTGATGGAAGGAAGGGAATAAAGAGAGAGAAGGAGGAATGCAGGAGAGGAATAAAGAGAAATGTGGATGGACAAGAATAAAAAGAGAGAGAGAGGAATGGGTGGAGATGAAGAGCAAGATAGAGGGAGATAAGAATGAAAAGAGAGAAGGAGGGAAGAATAAAGAGAAGGGGCAATGAGATGGTGTAATGGAGAAGGAGAGAGTGATAAAGAAAAGGAACGGGAAAAAGTGGTGGGAGAGAGAGAGTAATGGGAGACTAGGGGAGAGAGAGAGGAAGTGGGCAATGGTGGGTGGGGCAGACAGGAGTCAAGTAGCAGAATAAGCAAAGCAGGTGAGAGAGACTGAGAGTAACACGGTAGCAGGAGGTCAAGTAACAGAGGAAGAGTAACAGAGAGGGGCATCGAGTAATGGAGGGACAGAGTAAGGGGGCTAGGGTGATGCAGGTATGGAATAACGGAGTAGGGTTAAAGTAATTGGGGGGGGGAATGGAGTAACAGCAGTAAGTGTCATGTAGGATCAGAGTCAGAGAGGGAAGTATTCCAGTAATAGTGGAGTAAATGTAACACTGGACCAATGAAGGGGGAAGGCTAATGCAGGGACAGAATAGGGGTAACAAAAGCATTAGGAAACACGGATAAAAGTAACGCTGGGACAGAATAACACGGTAAGGGTAATGAAGGAACAGAGTCACAGCGATAAAGGTGATGGGGTAACAGGGGTAATGGTAATGAAGGATCATATTAATGGGTGGACTGAGTAACAGGGTAAGTGTAATGGGTTGTCAGCTTAAGGGTGGGAAGAGTAATGGAAGGACACAGTAATGGAATGACTGAGTAAGGGGGTGAAGGGGTCAAGTAACGATAAGGTACTGCAGGTTTGGAGTAACGGGGGCTAGGGGAATGCAGGGACAGAATGGGGGTGCGGAGTAATGGGGTAAGAGTGAAGGCTGCAGCTGCGTGGGGTTAAGTGTGACAAGACAGAACATGGGAGGGGTTGAGGGTGATCAGGATGGAGTGGCATGGATGGAGCGGAGGGTGTGGCGGAGTTGAGGGTGACACGGGGGTTGGCGGGAGGATTGGAGGTGGGGACAGGGCTGACAGGGACAGAGCGAAGGATCTTACTAGAGCATCCTCCCAGTGAGTTGTTTAATTGTCCACCACCTTTCGCAACTGGAAGTGGCAGGACTGCAAAGGTCATGCGACTGCTTAGCTCTGTCTATCAGTTGCTGCTTTCGCTGTTTGGCATGCAAGTAGCCCTGTTTGGGGGCTTCACCAGGTTGATACGTCATCTTCAGGTTGCCTGGTCCTGCTCCTGGCATGCACTCTCCATTGAACCAGGGTTGATCCCCTGGCTTGATGGTAACGGTTGATTGGGGGATATGCCGGGCCGTGAGGTTACAGACTGTTACACCCTGAAACAGCTGTGTTTATCTAAAACAAACGGAATTACAATGAAAGGAGGAACAAAGGCAGCCATAGTCAATGACAATCCCGAAGACTGGGATAAAATCAGAATCGGGCAAATGAGGACTAAGAAGAGGAATCTTAGAAACCAACAGTAAGAGCTTCTATAAATGTATGAAAAGGAAACGGAGATCAAAGTTAACCGAGATCAAAGTTGAAGAGGCCACTTAGAAAATGAGTCTGGAGAGATGGTTTTGGGGAATAAGGAAATGGCAGAGGAGTTACACAGATACTTTGCATCAGTCTTTATCGTGGAAGATGTTTGAACATCCCATTAATACTAAAGAATACAGAGGAGGAGTTAAATCCCATTATCATGGCTGGAGAAGCAGTATTGGACAAACTAATGGGTCTAAAGGTGGATAACTCCCCTGGTCCTGATGCCTTTTTTAAAATCTATTCATTTGCAGAATGTGGGTGTCACTGGCTGGCCAGCATTCATTGCCCCGCTTGAGAAGGTGGGGGTGAGCTGCCTTCTTGAACCACTGCAGTCCATGTTCTGTGGGTTGACCCACAATGTCCCTTAGGGAGGGAATTCCAGGATTCTGTCCCAGTGACACTGAAGGAACGGGGATATATTTCCAAGTCAGGATGGGGAGTGGCTCGGAGGGGAACTTGCAGGGGGTGGTGTTCCCATGTATCTGCTGCCCTTGTCCTTCTAGATGGAAGTGGGTCGTGGGTTTGGAAGGTGCTGCCTGAGGATCTTTGGTGAATTTCTGCAGAGCATCTTATAGATGGTACACACTGCTGTGACTGAGCGTCAGTGGGGGAGGGAGTGGGATGTTTGTGCATGTGGTTCCAATCGAGCGGGGGCTGCTTTGTCCTGGATGGCATCGAGCTTCTTGAGTGTTGTTGGAGCTGCCCCCATCCAGGGCAAGTGGGGAGTATTCCATCACCCTCCTGCCTTGTGCCTTGTAGATGGTGGGACAGGCTTTGGAGGAGACAGGAGGTGAGTTACTCGCTGCAGGATTCCCAGCCTCTGACCTGCTCTTGTAGCCGCTGTGTTTATGTGGAGGGTCCACATGACTTGTACCCTAGTATCCTAAAAGAGGCAGCCACAGAGATAGTGGATGCATTGGTTGTAATTTCCCAAAGCTCCTTGGATAGATGTGCTGGAAGATTTTAAAAACTGCCAAAAGGACACCCCTATTCGAAAAGGGAGGGGGGCAAAAAGCTGATTAGCCTGCCATTGGTCAGAATCAATTACTAAGGAAGTAATAGCAGAACATTCAGGAAATCATAATCTAATTAATCAGAGCCCATGTGGCTCTGTGACAAGCGAGTCATGGCTAACCAATTTATCAGTTTTTGTTTTGGGGAAGTTTCAACCAGAGTGGATAGAGGGGGACCAACCAGTAGACGTGTTGTATTTGAGCTTCTAGAAGGCGTTTGACAAGGTAGCTCACAGAAGGTTCAGGCGTAAGATAAGAGCCCACAGAGTTGGAGGTAGTCCATTGCAATGGATTGAGAATTGGCTCATGGGCAAGGAACTGCGTGTGGGGATAAGGGGTTCTTTTTCCAGTTGGCAACTAGTGCCCTGTTCCACAGGGATCAGTGCCGTGACCGCAACTGTTGACAATGTATATTAATGACTTGGAGAAAGTGAGTGAGTGTCCTGCAGCCAAATTTACAGAGAACACTCGCCCAGTTGGTGAAGAAAAGTTATGAGAGGGATACAAACAGTTTAAGGGAGCTATTGATAGCTTAAGTAAGTGGGCAAAAAAGTTGGCAAATGGAGTACAATGTGGGATAATGTGAAGGTGTTCACTTTGGAAGGGAGGACAAAAGAACAGAGTATTATTTAAATAGAGAAAATCTGCAGAAGGCTGCAACACAAAGGGACTTGTACCCCGAAAGCTAGCACACAGGGAATCGGGAAGGGTCATGGAATTTGGCCCTTATTTTAAAGGTGGTTGGTGTATGAGAGAAGGGAAGTCTTACTGTAGCTGTACAAGGTGCTGGGGAGACTACATCTGGAGCACTGTGAGCAGGTTAGGTCCCCTTATTTAAGGAAAGATAGCATTTCATTGGAGGCAGTTCAGAGAAGGTTCACTGGGATGATCTCCGCGATGGAGGGACTGTCTTCTGAGCAAAGGTTAAACAGGTTGGGACTGTGCTCACTGGAGGTTAAAGGAATGAGAGGGGATCTCATTGAAATATATCAGATTGTTAAGGGGCTTCACAGGGTCAATGCTGAGAAGATGATTTCCCCCCCAAAGGAGGGTCTAGAACCAGAGGGCACAGTCTCAGAATAAAGGGGCACCAATTCAAGACTGAGAGAAGGAAGAATTTCTTCTGAGGATTGAGAGTCTTTGGAACTCATTGCCACAGAGACCTGTAGGGCAGAGTCCTTGTATATATTGGACACAGAGAGAGAGATGCTTGATCAGTCGGGGTATCAAGCGTTACGGGGAACGAACAGGAAAGTAAACATGAGGAATGTCGGATCAGCCATGATCCTATTGAATGGTGGAGTAGGCTCGAGGGGCCGAATGGCCCCATCCTGTTCTAATTTCTGATAGTATTTGCATCTGGAATCACATGTAGGCCAGACCAGGTAAAGTCAGGACGTCAGTGAGCCAGATGGGTTTTTACGACGATGAACAATATTTTCATGGTCGTTATTGGACTCGTAATTCCAATATCCCTACCTATCGTAGTGGGATTTGAACTCAGCCTTGAATTCCCTCAGCCTGTGGACAATGAATCCAGGGACAATATTCTGCAAAGGCCGAGGAATGATCTCACCAACCTCCCCCTCCTTGCCCCCATCCCGGTCTGTGCTTCCTTCTCTTCCCCAGCGCTGCCACAACATTCTCTCTCTGTAGGTAAAGACGGCTGCTGATTCCCACAAACCAATCATGCCTGGCCCCTCTTGGTGCTGCATGTTCGAGTGTGACTCTCGACACCCACAAAAACCTCCTGACCAGCTCCGCCCTGCCCTGCCCTCACTCACCCACCCACCTGTGAGCTTGGAATTGAGGCCAATCTTCCCAGCCTGCAAACCCCTGAGTTTGTGCGCTCTGGGACTGGGTGGGGAATGTTTGTGGGGTGCGACAGTGACCAGGCTCGAGCAGCCACTCGCCATGGTGGGGGAGAGGGGGAGGATGCTACCCCTGAGGTATTCTGAGCTAGGCTTTCCACATTTACCTTGTTTGAGACTGAGTCAGATTGGGGATGTGGTGGCGGTGGGGGGAGAGGTGGAGGAGAGGGAAGAGGGGGAGAGAGCTGTCGAATTCAATCCAACCCAGACTTGTGCTCGCACTGCCCAGATAAGGGTTAATAATTAACCTCTCCAGAACCTTGTACTCTGTCCCTTTGCATATATCTGCAGTTGACAATCTCTGGGCACAAGTACATACTGGGACAACATGGGATCAGGATTTGAACTATCACTGTCATCCATGTCTCTCACGCAACCCTCACTGTGGTACAGTCCGAGGCACAGACCCTGACCCTCGCTGGGCTGTGTGGGGATCCCCCCCAATGCAGGCAGACCCTCACTGGGGTGTGCGGGGGACCCACCCCCCCCCCCCCCACCCACCCCCCCCACCACATGTAGGCTGACCCTCACTGGGATGTGCGGGGACAACCCCCACCCCCACAACATGCAGAGGCTGACCCTCACTGGGTTGTGCGGGGTCCCCCTCCCACATGCATGCTGACCCTCGCTGGCCCCCTCCCCCCACACAGGCTGACCCTCATTGGGGTACGCTCCCATGCACTCCCAACACAAGCTAGCATCTAATTGAAGACACATTGCTGATGAACTGCAGGGAGCTGACTCACTGAGACTCCAATGCCCTTCTGAGTCAGATTCCAGACTCGACACATCTGTTACAAAACTCAGAATCGAATGCTCAGTCCCAACAATTGGTAGAGCCAGCGCTGCGGGAGCGCCATATTGTTGTCTTTAAATGTACAGGGATTTGAGTAAAACGGGAATTAAATGGGAAGGGGTTTGGATCCATTTAGCCTGCAAGATGACAGTGTTGTAGCTAAAAAAAATACTGATGTAAGCTTTCCATGCTGAATGCTTCTCCCTCCATGTCTTTGTCCATTTCCACTGGCTCTCCCATGTTAAATGCTTTGCTAAATACCAGGCTGACGTTGTGTTGCAAATGGGAAGCTAATCTGTCTTTTCTGTGCTCCCCACCCTCCATAGAGCAGAGCTCCAACCATAACCCATTGACTTTGAGCCAAGACAAACATTGGTGACTCATTCCTGGGAGCAGACATCCCAACGTTCAGTCTCAAACTCGCATTTTTCTGACCAGTTTACTATTAAAGGAGTGTTCTTTCACAGCTGGGCTCTCTCTCACACTGAAATCACTATTAAAGGAGTTTCCTTTTAGTAGGAATAAGTTACAGACTGGAATCTAATTGAGGGGTTCAGGGTGGTTCATACATAGATTAGCATATTCAAGGGAGCGGGTTACAAAATTGAATGTAATGAAAGGGTTCTGACTTTTTTTTATTTGTAAATTCAATGTAGCGCTGGCTGGGCCCAGCATTTATTGCCCCGTCCCTAGTTGCCCTCCTTGAGAAGGTGGGGGTGCGCTGCCTTCTTGAACCGCTGCAGTCCATGTGCTGTGGGTTGGCCCACAATGTCCCTTAGGGAGGGAATTCCAGGATTCTGACCCAGTGACACTGAAGGAACGGGGATATATTTCCAAATCAGGATGGTGAGTGGCTCGGAGGGGAACTTGCCGGGGATGGTGTTCCCATGTATCTGCTGCCCCTTGTCGTTCTCGATGGAAGTGGGTCGTGGGATTGGAAGGTGCTGCCTGAGGATCTTTGGTGAATTTCTGCAGTGCATCTTGTAGATGGTACACACTGCTGCGACTGAGCATCGGTGGGGGAGGGAGTGGGATGTTTGTGGATGTGGTGCCAATCAAGTGGGGGCTGCTTTGTCCTGGATGGTGTCGAGCTTCTTGAGTGTTGTTGGAGCTGCCCCATCCAGGGGCAAGTGGGGAGTATTCCATCACCCTCCTGACTTGTGCCTTGTAGATGGTGGGACAGGCTTTGGGGGGAGACAGGACGGGAGTTACTCGCTGCAGGATTACCAGCCTCTGACCTGCTCTTGTAGCTACTGTGTTTATATGGTTAGTCCAATCGAGTTTCTGGTCAATGATAACCTTCAGGATGTTGATGGTGGAGGATTCTTTCAGGGTAACACAGTTGAATGTTGGAGATAGAATGTCACTTGCCACTTGTCAGCCCAAGCCTGGATATTGTCCAGATCTTGTTGCATGTGAACCTGGACTGCTTCAGCATCTGAGGAGTCACAAATGATACTGAACATTGTGCAATCATCGGCGAACATCCCCACTTCTGCCCTTATGATGGAGGGAAGGTCATTAATGAAGCAGCTGAAGATGGTTGGGCCTTGGACACTACCCTGGGGAACTCCTGCAGAGATGTTCTGGAGCTGAGACTTGATTTGATTTGTTACAGTTAGAGGGTGGATAAGTGGAACTGAGGCCATGAAAAGATCAGCCATGATCTTATTGTATGGCAGAGCAGGCTCAAAGGGCCAGATGGCCCACTCCTGTTCCTGGTTCTGATTTTCCCAAGTACAGTGAAAAGTTTTGTTTTGCGAGCAGTACAGGCAGATCGTATCACAGAAGGACATACAGATCATCGGGTGATTTAACAGAACGAGGCATATAGGTTACGCTGCACAGGAGGTGCACAAAGCAAGGTCCAACATCAGATTTGAAGTTAGCGGCATCCATTCCTCAGTCTAATAACAGCAGGGAAGAAGCTGTTCCTGAACCTGCTGGTGCATGTGTTCAAGCTTCTGTATCTTCTGCCTGATGGAAGAGGTTGTAGGAGAGCATTACCGGGGTGCGATGGGTCTTTGATGTTGGCAGCCTTTCCATGGCAATGGGATGTGTAGGTGGAGTGCATGGCTGGAAGGTTCCTTCCATGGTAGTCCAGGCTGTGTTCACAACTTACTGTAGTTTCTTGCGGTCCTGGTCCGAGCAGTTGCCGTGCCAAGCTGCGATGCACCCAGATAGAATGCTTTCTGTGGTGCATCTGTAAAAGTTGGTAAGGGTTCTTGTGGACATATGAATTTCCTGAGCCACCTGAGGAAGAAGAGGCATTGTTGTGCCTTCTTGACTGTCAAATCAACGTGCGAGGTCCAGGACACAGTGTTCATGATCGTCACTCCACAGAACTTGACACTCTCGACCTCTCCACTTCAGCTGTTTTGATGTAGGGTAGGGGGTTGTGCCCTCCAACATCCACAACCATTTTCCAATGTGCTCAGGATGACTCCAACCAGAGTTTACCCCCTGATTTCCATTGACTGTCTCAAAAACAGAAAGTGCTCGAGAAACTCAACAGCTCTGGCAGAACCTTGGAGAAGAAAACCGTGTTAAAGTTTGGAGTGCAAAAGCAGCTACTGCCAGACCTGCAGAGTTTCTCCAACACTTTCTATTTTTATGTCAGATTTTCACATCCGCAGTTTTGTCAGGGCTCCTTGATGCCACACTCGGTCGAATGCAGCCTTGATATCAAGGGCTGTCACTCTCCCCTCGCCTCTGGAATTCAGCTCTTTTGTCCATGTTTGAATCAAGGCTGTAATGAGGTCAGGAGCTGAGTGGCCCTGGGGGAATCCAAACTGGGCATCACTGAGCAGGTTATTGCTGAGCAGGTGCTTGGTAGCACTGTTAGTGACTGTCACTTTACTGATGATCGAGAGGAGACTGATGGGGCAGTAACTGGCCGGTTTGGATGTGTCCTGCTTTTTATGTACAGGACATACCCGAACAATTTTCCACATTATCGGGTAGATACCAGTGTTGTAACTGTACAGGAACAGCTTGGCTAAGGGAGCGGCAAGTTCTGGAGCACAAGTCTTCAGTACTATTGCCAGAATGTTGTCAGAGCCCGTAGCCTTTACAGTATCCAGTGTCTCCAAACGTTTCTTGAGATCACGTGGAGTGAATCGAATTGGCTGAAGACTGGTATCTGTAATGCTGGGGACCACTGGACGAGGCCGAGATGGATCTTCCACTCGGCACTTCTGGCTGAAGATTGCTGTGAAAGCTTCAGCCTTATCTTTTGCACTGATATGCTGGGCTCTTCCATCATTGAGGATGGGGATATTTGTGGAGCCTCCTCCTCCAGTGATTTGTTTAATTGTCCACCATCATTCACCACAGGATGTGGCAGGACTGCAGAGCTTAGATCTGATCCATTGGTTGTGAGATCGTTTAGCTCCATCTATCACTTGCTGCTTTCGCTGTTTGGCATGCAAGTAGTCCTGTTTGGGGGCTTCATCAGGTTGATACCTCATCTTCAGGTATGCCTGGTGCTACTCCTGGCATGCCCTCCTGCACTCTCCATTGAACCAGGGTTGATCCCC
>NW_025968806.1:0-1161 GCF_021869965.1 Rhincodon typus
TTTTCACCCAGAGGGTGGTGGGTATCTGGAACTCACTGCCTGAAAGGGGCAGGAACCCTCAAACCATTTAAGAAATGTTTACCCGAGCACTTGAAATGCTATAGCATACAAGGCTATGAGCCAATGAGATTAGAATAGGTAGATGGCTGATAACTGGCACAGAAACAGTGGGCCGAAGGGCCTACAGTGCTGCAAAACCTCTACAATTCTCTGGCTTGACCCCCGCCCCCGACCCCCGCCCCCAACCCCTGCTGTGACCACTCATTCCCCACCCCCTCGGCTGCAGCCAATGGGAATGTACTTCATTGGAATGATGATATTTCCCGGTTACAGGAAACGGAGAAGATTATCGAGGAGCTGAATGAAACCTGGGAGCAGAAACTGCGGAAAACTGAGGCCATCCGGATGGAGAGGTGAGGTCGGGGTCAGCCTGGAGGGGGAGGGGTGGTGTTGGGGATTGGCCCGAAGGGGGAAGGCTGGGGTCTGGGGTTCAGCCGGGGGAGGTGAGGAGGTTAGGGGAGTGCCATGGGGTAGGATGCGGTTAATAGGAACAAGCCTGATGCCATTGTATGACTGACTGTGTGTGTCTCTCTCTCTCAGGGAGGCCCTCTTGGCTGAGATGGGTGTGGCCACCAGGGAAGACGGTGGGACAGTCGGTGTCTTCTCCCCAAAGAAGGTCAGTCCAAGTCACCCCGTCCCTAGTTGCCCCCCTTGAGAAGGTGGGGGTGAGCTGCCTCCTTGAGCCGCTGCAGTCCATGTGCTGTGGGTTGACCCACAATGTCCCTTAGGGAGGAATTGCAGGATTCTGACCCAGCGACACTGAAGGAACGACGATATATTTCCAAGTCAGGATAGTGTGGAATTTGGGGTGAACTTAAAAGTGCCCCATGAAGGGGTTGTTTTGCTTCCGAGGGGGTGGGGGGAGTGTGTGTGAGGGTGTCCATCCCTGTGCTATTCTGACAAGAGGGTCTCTGGGTTAGTTTTAGTATGGCAGCTCGCTGACAGAGCCTCTCATTGCAGACCCCGCACTTAGTGAATTTAAACGAGGACCCACTGATGTCTGAATGTCTCCTGTATTACATCAAGGATGGAATTACCAGGTAACAGAACCCCATACCCCAGTGAGAGTCAGTGTGTGTGGCACTGTACCCCAGTGAGAGT
>NW_025968806.1:1261-4728 GCF_021869965.1 Rhincodon typus
GTGTTGTAGATATTAAGCTGAGTGGGCAGTTCATTAAGGATGAGCACTGTGTGTTTCGTAGTGAGAGTAAGGAGAATGGTGAAGGTGAGTGCACTGACCAGTCTTCCCGAGACCTGGGCCTGGATCTGGTTTAGGGTAGTGTACAATCACCAGTTAATACTGCGGCCCGCTACATAATACACACCCACTTCCCCCAGTGACCCCCTCGTGACTGAGCCTCAGATACAGACCGGTCACAGTCTGCTCCAATTGAGTCAACACTTGACAGTGTCCAATTGTCAGTCAGATTGTGCCTGCTGTTGTATAAACCTGGAGCCTCTCAGTATCCCGGGCACTGCTGCAGCCGAAATACCGCTGACTTCATTTATCACACACCAAATGGGGATTCTTACTCGCTTACCACCCAATTGTGATGCCCCTACAGTTGAGTGGCCAGGTAACCTGCTGTGTCTTGAGCAGCAGTTGGGGCAAGCCCCCTTGATGGTGTTGGGGGTAGGTACTGAGGAAGTCACTGAGAGCCCCCACTCCCACTCCCACTCCAGCTGAGGGGATGTCCTCTCCATCCAAGCACTGGGAAGGCTGTAGGCCGAGTGTGCAGATAGGGATCAGGGAATGGGCTCTTCCTCAGGGAATGACCCGGAGTGGGTCCGGATTGGGAATGGCATGGTGTGGGTGAAGATCGGGAATGACCCAATGTGGAATTGGGCTCAGGATCGAGAATGATCTGGAGCAGGTTGGGATTGGGATTGGGATCAGGAATAATCTGGTGTGGGTTGTGATGAGGAATGACTCAGTGTGATGTTGGGATCGAGATGGGGAGTGACCTGGTGCGGATTGGGATTGGGATCGAGAATGACCTGGTGCAGGTTGGGATTGGGATCGGGAATGAGCTGGTGCGGACTGTCTGTAAGTTGACACAGTCTCCTCCCCTTGTCCCTACAGTCATCGTTACCTTAGAGCCATGTGAAGGTGCAGATACATACGTCAATGGGAAACAGGTCACCACACGCACTGTGCTCCGGCAAGGTGAGCGGGGTTGGGGGGCGTTTGTTGTGGGGGTGGGGAGTGGTCGCTGACCACCTGAGGAGGTCTCTGAGGGTCCCTGGACCTCTATGTGAAGATGTGTTCCTGTTAGGGTGAAGGGCAAGGCTGGTGTGTGGAGGGAATGCTGGGTGACTAGAACACTTGAGGTTTTGGTCAAGAAAAAGGAGGCATATGTCAGATATAGACAGCAGGGATCGAGTGGATCCCTCAAGGAGTATAAGACCAATAGGAATATACCAGAGGGAAACCAGGAGGGCAAAAGGGGGACATAAGATAGCTTTGGCAAATAGGGTCAAGGAGAATCCAAGGAGATTCTACAAATACACTGCGGACAGAAGAGTAACTAGGGCCCCTTGAAGATCAACATGTGTACGTGGGGAACTGCAGGAGATGGGCGAGATACAAAACGAGTATTTCACATCAGTATTTATTGGGGAAACGGATATTGAAGCTAGAGAATGTGTAGTGATATCTTGAAAACTGTCCATATTACAGAGGTGGTGGTGCTGGAACCTTAAAATGCATGAAGGTGGATAAATCCCCAAGACCTGATCAGGTGTACTCTAGAACTTTGTGGGAAGCTAGGGAAGTGATTGCTGGGCCCCTTGCTGAGACATCTGCATCATCGATAGCCATGGACGAGGTGCCAGAAGACTGGAGGTTGGCTAACATGTGGTGCCATTATTTAAGAAAGGTGGTAAGGAAAAGCCAGGGAACTATAGAGCCTTGAGCCTGATATCAGTGGTGCGTAACTTGCTGAGGGAATCCTGAGGGACAGGATTTACATGTATTTGGAAAGGCAAGGACTGATTAACGATAGTCAACATGGCTATGTGTGGGGGAAATGGTGTCTCACTAACTTGATTAAGTTTTTTGAAGAATTAACAAAGAGGATTGATGAGGGCAGAGCAGTGGACGTGATCTATATGGACTTCAGTAAGGTGTTCGACAAGGTTCCTCATGGTAGACTGGTTAGCAAGGTTAGATCACATGGAATACAGGGAGAACTGCCATTTGGAGACAGAACTGGCTAGAAGGTAGAAGACAGAGAGGGGTGGTGGAGGGTTGATTTTCAGACTGGAGGCCTGTGACCAGCGGTGGGCCACAAGGATCAGTGCTGTGTCCACTGCCCTTTGTCATTTATATAAATTATGTGGATGTGAACAAAGGAGGTATGGTTAGTAAGTTTGCAGATTACACCAAAATTGGAGACATAGTGGACAGCGAAGAAGGTTACCTCAGAGTACAACGGGACCTTGATCAGATGGAGCAATGGGCCAAGGAGAGGCAGGTGGAGTTTAATTTAGATAAATGTGAGGTGCTGCATTTTGGAAAGGCAAATCAGGTCAGGACTTATACACTTAATGGTAAGGTCCTGGGGAGTGTTGCTGAACAAAGAGACCTTGGGGTGCAGGTTCATTGTTCCTTCAAAGTGGAGTCGCAGGTAGACACGGCGGTGAAGAAGGCATTTGGTACGCTTGCCTTTATTGGTCAGTGCATTGAGTACAGGAGTTGGGAGGGTCATGTTGCAGCTGTACAGGACATTGGTTAGGGTACTTTTGGAATACTGCGTGCAATTCTGGTCTGCCTGCTATAGGAAAGATGTTGTGAAACCAGAAAGGGTACAGAAAAGATTTACAAGGATATTGCCAGGGTTGGAGGGTTTGAGCTACAGGGAGAGGCTGAATAGACTGGGGCTATTTTCCCTGGAGCGTCGGAGGCTGAGGGGTGACCTTATGCAGGTTTATAAAATCATGAGGGGCATGGTTAGGGTGAATAGGCAAGGTCTTTTCCCCAGGGTAGGCGGAGTCCAAAACTAGAGGGGCATAGGTTTAAGGTGAGAGGGGAAAGATTTAAAAGGGACCTAAGGGGCAACTTTTTCACGCAGAGGGTGGTGCGTGTATGGAACGAGCTGCCAGAGGAAGTGGTGGAGACGGGTACAATTACAACATTTAAAAGGCATCTGGTTGGGTACATGAATAGGAAGGGTTTAGAGAGAAATGGGCCAAATGCTGGCAAATGGGACTAAATTAATGTAGGATATCTGGGTCAGCAGGGAGGAGTTGGGCCAGTGGGCCTGTTTCTGTGTCTGTTGGGGGTGGGGGGTGGTGTCAGGCTCCCAGCAGATGGTGAATTGACAGCCTGGGATCTTTTTAATTAACCCCCCCGCTCCCGCTCCCCGGCAGGTAACCGCCTGGTGATGGGGAAGAGCCACGTTTTCCGGTTTAACCACCCGGAGCAGGCGAGGATGGATCGGGAACGGGCCCCAAACCTGGGAACGCCATCCGAGATGGTCGATTGGAGCTTCGCCCAGAGAGAGCTGCTGGAGAACCAAGGCATTGACATCAAACTGGAGACCGAGAGGAGGTGGGGGTGAGGGGAAGGGTGGGGGCAGGGCGGGGCACGGAGGGGGAGGGGAGGGG
>NW_025968806.1:5202-8440 GCF_021869965.1 Rhincodon typus
CACACACACTGACTCTCACTGGGGTACAGTCCCACACACACACTGGCTCTCACTGGGGTACGGTCCCACACACACTGACTCTCACTGGGGTACAGTCCCACACACACACTGACTCTCACTGGGGTACGGTCCCACACACACACTGACTCTCACTGGGGTACGGTCCCACACACACTGACCCTCACTGGGGTACAGTTCCCCACACATGTTCTGACAGTATGCCCCTGTCTGTGCTGATGGCTCTCTCTCCTGGTCAGTATGTAGATTCGGACAGTGGAGATGATTCCGATAAGAGATCCTGTGAGGAGAGCTGGCGTCTGATCGCCTCCCTGCGAGAGAAACTTCCAGCCAATAAGGTGCAGAGCATCGTGAAGAAATGTGGATTACCCAGCAGTGGGAAGAAACGGGAACCAATCCGTGTTTACCAGATCCCACAGCGGAGACGCATTACCAAGGATCCCAAGTGGGTTACCATGGCAGATCTGAAAATGCAGGCGGTGAAGGAGATCTGTTACGAGGTGGCCCTGAATGATTTCAAACATTCGAAGCAGGAAATCGAAGCCATCTCCATCGTTAAGATGAAGGAGCTGTCGCGTATGTACGGCAAGAAAGATCCCAACGAAAAGGAAACATGGCGAACAGTGGCCAGGGACGTGTGGGACACAGTGGGTGTGGGTGAGGACAGGGCAGAGGAAGTAGAACAGAGGGCCCACCACAGTGTGGATGATCTGAGAGCCCACGTCGATAAACTGACTGACATCCTGCAGGAGGTGAAACTGCAGAACAACATGAAGGACGAGGAGATTAAGACACTGAGGGACCGGATGTTAAAAATGGAGCAAGTTATTCCCATTAATCCGGTAAGGATCATCATCACCAGGTCCAAACACCTCGTTGTAATCACAGGGTTTAATCCATGCGTGTCTGTGTGGGTGCGTGTCTGTGTGGGTGCGTGTCTGTGTGGGTGCGTGTCTGTGTGGGTGCGTGTCTGTGTGGGTGCGTGTCTGTGTGGGTGCGTGTCTGTGTGGGTGCGTGTCTGTGTGTGTTGAGCTCGAGCTATACGGGATGGTTTAAACTAGATCGGCAAGGGCTGGGGAACCGGATTTGTAATTCAGAGTATGAGGTATTCAGCTTTCCAACAGACGCAACAGGGAGTGAGGTTGTTAATCAAGAAATGCGGTCGATGGAGCGTAATTGTGGACACAGAGATGGTTTGAGGTGTGTATACTTCAATGCTAGAAGTATCAGAAATAAGGCAGATGAACTTAGAGCATGGGTCAGTACTTGGAACTACGATGTTGTGGCCATTACAGAAACTTGGGTAACTCGGGGACAGGAATGGTTGTTGGAAGTTCCAGAATTTAGATGCTTTAAAAGAAATAGGGAGGGTGGAAAAAGAGGCCGGGGAGTGGCATTGCTAGTCAGGGCGAGTATAACAGCTACTGAAAGGCAGTTCGAGAATGATATGTCTGCAGAGTCAGTTTGGGTTGAGGTCAGGAACAAGAAAGGAGCAGTCACTTTGTTGGTTTTTTACAGATCCCCTAATAGTTGCAGAGAAGTAGAGGAGCAGATTGGGAGGCAGATACTGGAAAGGGGCAGAAGCCACAGGGTTGTAGTCATGGGTGACTTCAACTTTCCAAATATTGATTGGAAACTTTTTAGTTGTAATAGTTTAGATGGAGTGGATTTTGTCCAGTATGTTCAGGAAGGATTCCTGACACAGTATGTCGGTAGCCCAACATGAGGAGAGGCCACTTTGGATTTGATGCTTGGCAATGAACCGGACCAAGTGTTAGTCCTATTGGTAGGAGAGCATTTCGGCGGTAGTGATCATAACTCTGTTACGCTTACGATAGTCATGGAAAAGGACAGGTACATACAGCAGGGTAAGGTTTATAATTGGGGGAAGGGTAATTACAATTCTGTTAGGCAAGAACTGGGTAACATAAAATGGGAACAGATACTGTCAGGGAAGAGCACTATTGAAATGTGGAGCTTGTTTAAGGAATGCATACTGCGTGTGCTCGATATGTTTGTCCCTAGCAGGCAGGGAAGATGCGGTCAAGTGAGGGAGCCTTGGTTCTCAAGAGAGGTTGAACGACTCTAGAGGGATACAAGTTATCCAGGAAGGAGCTGAAGGAGAGCTATAAGGGGGCATGAGAAAACCTTGGCAGATCGGATCAAGGAAAACTCCAAGGCTTTTTACACGTACGTAAGGAATAAGAGAATGACCAGAGAAAGGGTAGGGCCGATTAAGGATTGTAAAGGGAATTTGTGCACGGAGCCGAAAGAGATAGGAAAGGTCCTTTTCGGTATTCACAACTGAGAGGGACCTAGTTGTAGGGGGTTCAGTGTGAAACAGGCTGGTAGGCGAGAGGAGGTGGATATTAGTAAGGAAGATGTACTAGGAATTTTGAAGAACTTGAAGATAGATAATGCCCCTGGGTCTGATGGGATTTATCCAAGGATTCTATGGGAAGCGAGGGAAGAGATCGCAGGGCCTTTGGCGATGATCTTTTCGTCCTCACTGTCCATGGGTATAGTGCCGGAAGATTGGAGAGAGCAAACGTCATTCCCTTGTTCAAAAAAGGGAATAGGGATAACCCCGGAAATTACAGGCCAGTTAGTCTTACTTCAGTGGTGGGCAAATTATTGGAAAGGGCTCTGAGAGATTGGATTTATGATCACTTGGATAGGCACAGTTTGATTCGTGATAGTCAGCATGGATTTGTGAGGGGTAGATCATTTCTTACAAGCCTTATTGAATTCTTTGAAGAGGTGACCAAACACATGGATGAAGGTGGAGCAGTGGATGTGGTATACATGGATTTAAGTAAGGCGTTTGATAAGGTTCCCATGGTAGGCTCATGCAGAAGGTAAGGAGGCATGGGATAGGGGGAAATGTGGCAGATTGGATTCAGAATTGGCTGACCCTTAGAAGACAAAGGGTGGTAGTGGACGGAAAATATTCAACATGGTGCTCAGTTACGAGTGGTGTACCACAAGGATCTGTTCTGGGTCCTCTTCTATTTGTGATTTTTGTAAATGATTTGGATGAAGGAGTGGAAGGGTGGATTACTAAGCTGTTGGACGATACGAAGGTGGGTCACGTTGTGGACAGTGCGGAGGGCTGTTCTAGGTTACAAAGGGACATTGATAGGATGCAGAGCTGGGCTGAGAAGTGGCAGATGGAGTTTAACCCTGAAAAGTGTGAGGTGATTCATTTTGGAAGGACAAA
>NW_025968806.1:8540-13374 GCF_021869965.1 Rhincodon typus
GGGGGTGGTGGTGGGTGAGTGACACTCTCACTCCCTGTGTTTGTTGTGGTTTGTCGGGGGGTGGTGGTGGGTGAGTGACACTCTCACTCCCTGTGTTTGTTGTGGTTTACAGGGTGAAGGCGAGTGTGAGCTGGGGCCGAGCGGTGAGGAGGTGGAGGTGGAGGTGGAGGAGGGGCGAGCATCCCCGATTGGTAGCGAGGGGCGATGGGAGGAGAGCAGGCAGGAGACCCCCAGCCACAAGGCGGTTCGCATCAACCGGCTGATGGAGGAGGACCCAGCGTTTCGCCGAGGACGGCTCCGGTGGCTACAGCAAGAGCAGCAACGTTTCCAGAACCTTCAGCAACAGCAGATCAGTAAGAGGCTGCGTAAGCACACTGGGCCCGGAAGGTTCATCCCCCCCCAGGACTGCAAGCTCCGCTTCCCCTTTAAGAGTAACCCCCAACACCGCCTCTCCTGGGGGCCCAGCACTGCCTACAGCGTGCCCCCTGACCCCGGCGTGCCCCCTGACCCCAGCGTGCCCCCTGGTCCCACGTGGCCCTCCGACCCCAGGGTGCCCCCTGACCTCGGTGTGCCGGGCACTGTGACCCCAGGGCACCCCCTGACCCCGAGCGGGCAGTGCCAGGAGTTGGGGGGTGACCCCAGACCCCGGGGACCCCAGCGTTTTTGGCAGAGCTATGGCCCCGTGCCGCACCAGCACCAACACCACGGTAACCACGGTCAGCGGCGACACCACAATGGCCGCCATTTCCGGAGAAACTCCTTTGATAACGGGGCTGGGAGCCGGGACAGGGAGACCCGGAGGTACCACCGCCATCGGCAGACCCCGCAGTGCCACCGAGACGGCCAGCTTCCTGCTGGCACCGACCTCCCCTCCGAGCGCTACCACCCGCATCGCCCCTACACCCCACCACCTCGTATGAGGCGCCAACACTCCTCCCCAAACCTCCAGCAGCCTGACACCCCTGTCTAACCTCGGCGGGGGGTGGGGGTGGTGGATGTGTGCAGGACTGCCAGGCACAGGCCAGGGCCAGGAGGGAGTGAGGGGGATAGGAGGGGACTGAGGATGTGTGAAGAGGGCCAGAGGGGAGGAGAGGTAAGGTAGGAGTGTGGTGGGAGTGAGAGGAGACACAGTAGGGTGGAGGGAGTGAGAGACAGGAGGATAGTACAGGCATGTTAGGAGGGGGAGTGGAGGGCAGAGGAGGGAGTGAGGATGTGTGAGAAGGGGTGGAGAGGGGATGTGGGGAGGAGGGAGGGGGTGTGTGGAGGGTGGAGGAGGGTGTGTGGTGGGTAGCAGAGGGCGTTTTTGGCATGAGCTGTGGTCCTTGAGCTGTGTAGAGGGAACTGTCCCCAGGGTGGAGCCACACAGGCACCTCTCCAATTCAGACAATTACACACCACCCCCCCCCCCACCTCTTTCTCTGTCCCTCTCTGTATCCTGGTACCAAGGGGAGTTACTCACTCTTTCTGACTTGTTGTAATGTACAGTGCACAGCAGGATCCCACAAACCACATCACAGTGAGACAGGTTTCAGGAATGGGTTGGGTGCGGGGAGGTGAGGGATTAGTTGGGGGCGGCCTGTTCCAGTGTCCCCCACCCTTAGGAGACAGGCACCGGGGGCTAGGGGTGCAGATACCAGTCCGTTCTCCTGGCCCCCTGGCCCCAGGGTAGGGAAGGATGTGCCTGCACTGCCATGGCATTCCGGCATTTTACACGGGTTTACTCTGCAGCCGGGCTCTGGATTCGGATCAATACTTGAAACGGGAATGTTTGCAGGATAGAGCGGGGGTTGGTTAGCGTGCGCACACCCCCTGGGGGCTTGGAGCAGACCCCCCCCCTCTCTCGGCAAACAGCTGGTCCCCAAGGGGAGCTGATCCTGAATGCTGACAGGACAATGAGGAACAGGAGACCCCTTCTCAAGAGACCACACTGGCCTGTATCCAGGAGAGATCTGATCAAACACATCATCTGGGACAGTATAGCATTTAGCAACGGCCCAGAATGATTTAATGCACAAACTGTTACCTCTGTTGGGATTTGTTGTGTGTGTGAACATGTGTGAGAGATTTATAATCTTTGCTTCCAGTTTCTGTTTTCAGTTAACTCCCTGCACTAATTGCTGTATGACTCTGATTAAACACTATTGCAGGCTGGTACAGGGCAGGGGGCTATCAGCTCCTACCCTCTAACCACAGCCCACCTCCCACTCTCTGACTGAATCTGTTCAGGCACATCACAGACCATCAGCAGTGAGAGTCAGTGTGTGTGTGGGACCGTACCCCAGTGAGAGTCATTTTTACTGTATTAAGGTATGAACAATCTGAAAGTTTTGGGATTTTTCCAAAAGTTACATTTCTCTCAGCCCTGAGGGGAAGTGATGTGACTGAGTCTCTCTCCCTCTCTCTCTCTCTCTCTCTCTCGGAGAGATTTGAACTGAAGGAAAATCCCACCATCCATGTGTCTCCTTGTGGGAGCTGGCCTTGTCTTTACAAAGAGTGAGGCTCGAACCATTGCGAATTCGTAGAGGCTTCCCCTATCCCAGCCTATTCTAACAGGACAGGGGCTTAGAGATTGATAGGCAACTCTTTTCGGGTTGAGAACCGAAGAGTCTGAGCCAGGAGAGGCTGGTCTGGGTCTGGTTCTGGCCCTCACTCTCCTGGTCCATCTCACAGAGACTGGGACGAGCTGGAGCCAGCAGCTGAACGATGGGATTCTTGTCGGAGAAATGGAGTGGGGAAGGGGGCCAGTTCTGTCTTGACGATCCCAGCACTGGCTGCTGAGTGGGTGCAGATCAATTGTAGATTTTAAACCAGCCCGGAATATCCCCCAGCCCCGCCTGGACCAGGGCGATGCCTGAGGGCTGAGGTCTGACTCCAGTCGCCCACGCTCTGTGGCCATTACTTGTGTGGGGGCCCAGAATTAGAATTAATGACTGGGTCTGAGCCTCATCTAAATGCTCACTCACTGTCCATGTTGAATTGTTGTGAAAAGAATTTTGCATGTTGATTGGGGTTTTTAAACTATAACTTTATTTTCATTTAGATAGTTTGCAGGATTTGAACTTTCTGACAGTTATCGAACGTCTCTCTCTCTCTCGACTGAATGCTGTTTAATTTCCAACAGCCACCAGCTCAGAGTACCCACCCAACTGTAGAGACGGTTTTGCTGTCAGAATCTGAGTGTCAGGGGATGGGACAGTATTCTGCGGATTCAGGGAGTACTCCTGTTCACCTGGTCTCAAGCGATAGCAGATCAATAAAAGGTTTTCATTAAAATTGGAACTGGAGCCTGACACTAAAACTGTGTTGTTTCAACTTTATTTTCACTTCCATCACACAGCAGGAGCACTCCTTCAGCAATGACCCTCCGAAAGTCCGGCGCTCCCTTGGCGCTGACCCACCGACAGTGCGGCCCTCCCTCAGTGCTGACCCACCGACAGTGTGGCGCTCCCTCAGCACTGACCCTCAGTGCGGCGCTCCCTCAGCACCGACCCTCCGACAGTGCGGCGCTCCCTCGGCACCGACCCTCCGACAGTGCGGCGCTCCCTCGGCACCGACCCTCCGACATCACTGTGAGTTTGAATGCTGAAACTGCGACGATCAACCGGAGAAGCGAACAACATGGGGGTGGGTGGGGAAGAGTCTGCAACTTTAGCCCCTGGGCTGATGGGATGGGGCTCTGCATCTGCGTGGTTTACTCTCTCCTGTCACACAGTGACTGAGAGCCGTGTCCAGCACTCTTTCCTCCCCCCACCGGTTCCTCCGCTGGTTCAGGCTCTGCCTCTGTATCAGTGAGTACCCCTGGGGTAGACGTTGCTGGTTTTACCCCTGGGCCAGAGGGTTAGAAGCTTCAGGTTTCTGGGGGCACAGTGAGGTGTAAGCAGAGAGGGTAGTGTTGCCCTGGGGTGGGGGAAGGGGAGGGGTAACATTTCCCACTGTGGTCACTGAGGGGACAACTCCAGTCTCAGAGTGACCCCTCAGCTTTTGTCTGTGTTGCCAGGGCCTGACAGCTACCGGGGCCCAGGGGAGAAAAATAAAAGAGGTGCATCTTTATATGGTCAAACAGCCAAGTGCAGTCTCCAGTTCAACAAAACCAACCTGCCTTGAGCCAGCACCTTCCAATGCCACTGGATGTTTCAGAGATGGGGGTTGGCTGGTGGGAAGAGTGTAGAGGACGTTACAGAGCCCTATTTCTCAGAGAAACATATAAAATCCTGAGCGAGGGGACTGGACAAGGCGACATGTGGGAAGGATGTTCCCAATGTTGGGGAAAGCCCAGAAAAAGGGGTTACAGTCTATGAATAAGGAGCAAGCAATTCAGGACTGAGGTGAGGAAGAATTGCTTCACTTGGAGGGATGTGAGCCTGTGGAATTGTCTCAAACAAGAAACTGTTTCTGAAGAAGGGTGCGGACCCAAAACGTCAGCCTTCCTGCTCCTCTGATGCTGCTAGGCCTGCTGTGTTCATCCAGCTCCAGACCTTGTTATCTCAGATTCTCCAGCATCTGCAGTTCCTACTATATTGAATCTATTCGTGCCAGTTTGTTAAATATATTCAAGATGCAGCAGGATGTTGCCCTTGTGCGTAAGAGGATCAAGGGGCACAGAGACAAAGCGGGAATGGGACACTGAGAATACGTGATCAGCCATGATCGTGTAGAATGGTGCAGGCTCAGAGGGCTGAATGGCTAAACCTGCAGCTGTTTTCTCTGAAGTGTCTCAGGGCTGGAGGAGGTGACAGAGATAGGGAGGGGGTGTAGGGGCTGGAGGAGGTGACAGAGATAGGGAGGGGGTGTAGGGGCTGGAGGAGGTGACAGAGATAGGGAAGGGGTGCAGGGG
>NW_025968806.1:13474-13990 GCF_021869965.1 Rhincodon typus
TAGGGAGGAGTGTAGGGGTTGGAGGAGGTGACAGAGATAGGGAGGGTTGGAGGTGATGACAGAGTTGGGGAGGGGGTGTAGGGGGCTGGAGGAATTTGAAGACGGGGGGAAGAGTGTGAAAATGGAGGTTGCTCTGGACAGGAGTGAGCGTGGAGGAGTGAGCATGGAGGTGATGGCGGCTGAAGGAGAATTGACACGAAGGAAGGCCATTGCCCTGGTGAAGTGACTGGATTTTGTTTGTGGCCTCCTGCCAGCCTTGTTTCCCTCCGTCCCAACGTGGCCTCTCTCAGTTGGCAGCCTCTTGCTCACCATTCCACAGTGTCCACTCTCCTCCAACTGTCTGTGTCTGTCTCATGTGAAAACATAGCAACAAGATATTCAGCAAACCAGCATCGCAGCTGGAAACAACCTTGTGTTCCACAGAGAGTGGATGTGTGTGTGTGTTACTGTGCGGGGTGTGTGTGTTACTGTGCGGGGTGTGTGTGTTACTGTGCGGGGTGTGTGTGTTACTGTGCG
>NW_025968806.1:14090-18151 GCF_021869965.1 Rhincodon typus
TCCTTATTCTCTCCCCACCATCCCATACCGACTCAGCTCTTCCTGTGTCTGCTGTATCAATGATCCCTGGGATGGCGGGACTATCCTCTGAAGAGGGATCGAGGAGACTGTGCCTGCACTCGCAAGAGTTTTGAAGCAGAGATGATCTAATTAACTGTTAATTGGGGAGGTGATGGCCTAATGGTATTATCTGTAGACTATTAATCCGGAGACCCAGGTAATGTTCCAGTGATCTGGACTCTAACCCTGATGGGTGGGATTTGAATTCAAAGGATTAAGAGTCACGAAACTTGATCATTGTGGGAAAAACCCACCTGGTTCACTTTAGGGAAGCAAATCTGGCCTACATGTGACTCCAAAACCACAGCCCAATGTGGCTGACTCTCAACATGGACACTAAGGGCTGACCCGCCTGGTCATGTCAACGTTGAATAAACAAATTAAAAAACACACCAGGGACACAATCTCAAAATAATGGCCAGGCTGTTTCGGAGGGAGCTGAGGAGGGGATTTCTTCATTCTCAGGGTGCTCAATCTTCATGACCTTCCATCCACAGGGACCCAGACATTGAGATTCTTCAAGACAGAGATTAATAGATTTCCAGGTATGAATACACATGATAGGATGTGCAAGTCTTTTTTACAAGAACAGTTCTGGGAATGAGGAATGTCAGTCAGGAGATTGAAGGAGGATTCTGGTTCTCAGACAATCTGATAGACAGTGTGTGTGTGGGACCGTACCCCAGTGAGAGTCAGTGTGTGTGTGGGACCGTACCCCAGTGAGAGTCAGTGTGTGTGTGGGACCGTACCCCAGTGAGAGTCAGTGTGTGTGTGTGGGACCGTACCGCAGTGAGAGTCAGTGTGTGTGTGTGGGACCGTACCCCAGTGAGAGTCAGTGTGTGTGTGGGACCGTACCCCAGTGAGAGTCAGTGTGTGTGTGGGACTGTACCCCAGTGCGAACCTATGTTGTGAACAGACAATGTGAATGTAAAGTATGTGGGAGGGTGCTGCTGGAGTCCAGGGGGTTTGGGAATGCAGTGGGTGGGGTGTAATGCTTACAGTCAGGAATGATTTGACGTGGTTTTGTTCGCACACGAAAGAGAAATTTTGCTGGAGGGGTTTAGTTGAAATGCTGCAAATGTTTCCACGCCCTTTGCTAGTGAAACCTCACCCACGCACCGTTCTGCCCAGAGAACGCCTGACCTGAAAACACATTGGGTGACCTTTACAATGTTTTCTGCTCCTTACGTTAACTCTTCGGTGCCAGGGACCAATGCTGAGCCAGCCTCGTACCTGTGTCCCAAAAGCAAAACCAGGCCGTGGACTACTACCCGCGGCCTCTTTCTGTGTTCAACACAGACACAGCATTGTCCCCACCGCGATAGTCACTACACTTCGAACATTTAGCAATCAATTCCCCAAACACCCTCCTCTGACTGCCTGGACTTGATCCCAAACACAGTTTTAATGTTTACAAGGTCCCGCGTTGAATAAAACATCTCCTGCTTTATAACAATTCTGAGGAAGGGTCACCGGACCCGAAACATTAACTCTGATTTCTCAGATGCTGCCAGACCCGCTGAGCTTTTCCAGCAACTTCTGCTCCTGCTTTATGTTGTCTGGCATTTTGTACACACATCGGAACTCAGCGAAGTGCGGAGTGAACTCCCGAATGGAACAGAAGCCTGGGGAGGGGGAAATGCTGCCTATAATTTGTATCTTCCCCATGTAGCCATTTCACGTGACACAAATCTTTTTTTAATCATGGAATCCCTACAGCGTGGAAGCAGGGCCATTCAGCCCATCGAAGAGCATCCCACTCAGAGCATCCTATCCCTGTAACATTGCATCCACCCTAACCTGCACATCTTTGGACCGTGGGAGGAAACCGGAGCACCCAGAGGAAACCCGCACAGACGCGGGGAGAATGTGCAAACTCCACACAGACAGTCGCCCGAGGGTGGGATGGAACCCGGGTCCCTGGCACTGTGAGGCAGCAAAGCTAACCACTGAACCACCATGCCGCCCCTGCACATCTCCCAGGTCTCTGGACTACCAGCTCAAGGAGAAGATGGGCCTGTTACTAAATCAGCAACAACCACCACAACTGGGAACTCTTGAAGGATTCACAAGAGGGGCTTCTCACCTGACTCCAGCTTGCCCTCAATCCACTCCGGATTCCCTCTCCTATTCCCCAGCGCCTCGCACCTTCCACTCCCTGTGCAAACCCCAGACTCCCCACCTCCTCAACCAGCCAGGTTCCTCCTCTTTCCTCCCCCCAGTGGTCTATGATTTAATTCAAACTTCAGTGACTCACCTCTTCCATCAGCAAAGCATCAACCTCCTGCTCATCCAACACACTGTCACCTGTAGCCTGAGATAGGCCAATCGGCCCATCGAGTCTACACTGACCCTCCTAAGAATATCCCGCGCAGACCTAGCCCCAGCCCCACCCCGGGTCGGCCTGTACACATCACTAGCTGTGAAGGTGCTATGGCAATGCAAAACCTCTTCTCCCAACAATTTGCTTTAAAGCCGTACACTTTGGCACTTCACAGCAGCACAGGTCAAGTGCGACAAAAAAATAATCTGTTAGAATTTGTTTCTTTTAAATTGGCAGGGTTTGGGGTCAACCATTTTTCTGAAACAAAATGACTTGGTCAGCAAGTTCTTTTGGAACAGTGACCTAATGTGGTATTTGTCAGAAAGCAGAGATACCACTGGGTTTTAACAGAAGATTGCTTTTACTGTGGTGGTTTATGGAGGGTGGGGTAAACTATGAAGGCCCATTGCATCGATTTTGAATCAGGACTGATTTTATCATTTGAAAACTCAGACTGAAAGCCTTTAGGGCAGTTTGGAGGTGAACCAACCATGGAGAGAAGCAAGTGTCATTTCCCCTCCCAAAAACAAAAAGTGTATGGAAGCACCGTTATTGCAGTGTAAATGTTTAGCCTGTGAAACTTCCAAACCAGGAGTGTTTGGTTAGAAATCTGCATATTATTTGAAGCTGAGAAAGTCTAAGCACTCAATTTTGAGCGGATTCAACATCAGTTGATGTCACAGTTCACAGGACAGAGAAGGGACAAAAAATCAGCTCTGCTTAAGTTAAAGATTTGATGTAGAGTCATACAGACCGTTCAGTCCACCTTGTCCATGCTGACCGCTGAGTCAGAGCTGCACAGCACAGAAACAGACCCTTCGGTCCAACTCATCCCTGCTGACCAGATATCCTAAACTAATCCAGTCCAATTGGCCAGGATTTGGCCCATATCTCTCTAAACCCTTCCTATTCATGTTCCCACCCAGATGCCTTTTAAATGTTGTAATTGTACCAGCCTCCACCACTTCCTCTGGCAGCTCGTTCCATACACGCACCACCCTCTGTGTGAAAAAGTTGACCCTCAGGTCCCTTTTAAATCTTATCCCTCTCACGTTAAACCTACGTCCCTCTAGTTTTGGGCTCCCCCCCCTACCCTGGGGAAAAGACCTTGGCTATTCACCCTATCCACGCCCCTCACGATTTTATAAACCTCTATAAGGTCACCCCTCAGCCTCCGACACTCCAAGGTAGATAGCCCCAGTCTATTCAGCCTCTCCCTGTAGCTCAAACCCTCCAACACGGCAACATCTTTGTAAATCTTTTCTGAGGAAAATAGTTACCAATCAAGAAATGGACACTGTTTGAAGTAACCAAATTGGATTTTAAACAGTGATCGATAGAGGTGGTGGGTGGGGGGGGGAAGGGTAACGTGTCGGGATTTGAACCACAGGACAGTCACTGTGTCGGGAAATTCTTGGTTTTGCTCGGTATTAAGATTTTTTTTTCTGGCTGTGTTCTATATCTGGATATGTTTGTTTTTTTACCCCTACATCTTTTACGTAATAAACTTCAGTCTTGTCACCACATCAACCAAAACAAAAGTGAAAAGGATCTGGTGAGATCAGACAGTCCTTGCAGATCCCAATAGCAGCTGGGATCATTACACAGGCTACAGGAGGAAATCCTTGGTGGGTTGGACAGAGGATTCCTGGTCATTATTAAATTGGGGAGAGAGAGA
>NW_025968806.1:18251-18676 GCF_021869965.1 Rhincodon typus
ATGTGTGTGTGGGACTGTACCCCAGTGAGAGTCAGTGTGTGTGGGACTGTACGTCAGTGTGTGTGTGGGACGGTACACCAGTGAGAGTCAGTGTGTGTGGGACTGTACCCCAGTGAGAGTCAGTGTGTGTGGGACTGTACCCCAGTGAGAGTCAGTGTGTGTGCGACTGTATCCCAGTGAGAGTCAGTATGTGTGGGACTATACCCCAGTGAGAGTCAGTGTGTGTGGGACTGTACCCCAGTGAGAGTCAGTGTGTGTGTGGGACTGTACCCCAGTGAGAGTCAGTGGTTGTGGTACTGTACCCCAGTGAGGGTCAGTGTGTGTGGTACTGTACCCCGGTGAGGGTCAGTGTGTGGCACTGTACACCAGTGAGGGCCAGTGTGTGTGGGACCGTACCCCAGTGAGAGTCAGTGTGTGTGTGGGAC
>NW_025968806.1:18686-20128 GCF_021869965.1 Rhincodon typus
GTCAGTGTGTGTGTGGGACCGTACCCCAGTGAGAGTCAGTGTGTGTGAGGGATCAGGTGCTGTGTATTCTGAGGTAGATTCTGTACTGTTGGAATTGCTAATTGCTGTGATCAATGTTTTGCTGATGTTTTGTGCCTGGAATCAAGAGCATTAATACGTAAGTTTCTGTGGATCATGTTGGTGGGATGTAAATAATAGGAAATTAACAGCTACAAAGACAATCGACATTCTGATTTCCATCCATTTGCTCAATTGCACTTTTATTTTTCTTCATTCTTGAGATGTGGTGTCACTGGCTGGGCCCAGCACTTATTGCCCATCCCTAGTTGCCCCTAGAGAAGGTGTTGCTGAGCTGCCTTCTAGAACTGCTGCAGTCGATATGCTGTGGGTAGACCCATAATACCCTTAGGGAGGGAATGAAGGAACGGTGATATATTTCCAAGTCAGGATGGTGAGTGGCTTAGAGGGGAACTTGCAGGTGGTGGTGTTTCCATGTTAAAAAAAGAGAACTGCGCTGCTAGAAACTTGAATCAAAAACAGAAATTCCTGGAAACGCTCAGTAGGTCTGGCAACATCTGTGGAGAAAAATCAAGTTTAACGTTTCATTTCTAGTGACCTTCTTTCCACTACAAACCCACCGACTCCCGCAGTTACCTTGAGTATACTTCCTCACACCCTGCTTCCTGTAAAGACTCTATCTATTCTCCCAGTTTCTGTGCCTCCGTTGCGTCTGTTCTGATGAGGCCAACTTTAACAAGGCAGTCTCTGAAACGTCCACTTTCTTCCTCTCCCAAGGATTCCCCAGTGCCCTGTCTGACAGGACTCTCAGCTGGTTCTGACCCATCTTCCGCACTTCAGCCCTCACCTCCTCTCTTCCTCTCCGCAACAGCGATAGGGTCCCCTTGTCCTCAACCACCATCCCACTAGCATCCGCATCCAGAGGATTATTAGCCGCCAATTCTGCAACCTCCAGACACATATTCTGCTCTCCTTGTCAGCCTTGTGCAAGCCTTGTTCCCTCTGGGATATTCTGGCCCACTCCTCCTCCTTTCCCAACAGCCTACATAGACCCACAGCATCTTCCCCTGCAACTGCAGAAGGTGTAATACCTGCCCATTTACTTCCTCTCTCAACACTGGGGAAACAAAGCATAGAGGTCCTCTTCGCAGAACACCGATGTCCTATCCGCAAAAATGACCCTGAGCTTCCCGTTGCCTGCTACTTCAACACACCACTGAGTTCCCTAACCAATATCTCTGACTCAGGCTTGCTGCAGTGCTCCACTGAAGCTCAGTGCAAGCTCATAAAACAGCGCCACATTTTCCATTTGGGAACTCTGCAGCCTTTGGACCTAATATCGAGTTCAACAATTTTAGGGTTTAAGGCAACTTCTCCCATGTCCTTAGCTCAATCCCATCACACACTAGGCCTTGTTATGACAT
>NW_025968807.1:0-20127 GCF_021869965.1 Rhincodon typus
AGACAGAGAGAGACAGAGAGAGACAGAGAGAGACAGAGAGAGACAGACAGAGAGAGACAGAGAGAGACAGAAGATAGTGACCAGCAAGTACAGATGGCTGTTTGCTGAGAGCACACTGGGAGCACCGTGCACAGTTCCGGTCTCTATATCCCTCAGTTAGACCCACACTGGGAGCACTGTGTACGGTTCCGGTCTCTATATCCCTCCGTTAGCTAACACTTTGGGGGAGGTGGGGGATACTGTGCACCTACTCACATGCGTGGTTGAGGGAGGGAGTGGGGCAGATGGAGCAGGACAAGAGATCAGCTCTAAGATCAGCGAGCACAGGGATAGATGCAATGGGTTGAGTGGTGTGACTGCAGGCAGGAAAACAAGTTGTCAAGACAGAATTCGAGTGCTCTCCTGACCAGAGGTGGCTGGGTGGGGGGTGGAGAAAGAGGGGCCAGGAGGGAGATTCTCCTTCCCGATAGCCTCAGGCTTGGTCTGTCTTTCCACACTCACCCCTTCCCGGAATCCATCAAACTTGCAGAGGTTGCCATTCTTCAGTTGGAGCCTGATGCCATAACCCCTGGCAACACGACGCCACACGCCATCACTGACGTCTGAGGCTTGGACACTGTCCACTTTCCCGGTCTTACTGTTCTTAAAGACAATTGTCTGACGGCTCAGACGCAGGCGTCCATCGATCTGCATGGGGTTGGGAGTAGCAACAGCTCACAGGTTACAACACAATCCTTTACAGAGATCTCCCTCCTCACCCTCACCACCAGGAAGTAAGAGACTTCAGGCAGGGCAGTGAAGGTGGTGTTTGGTATGCTGGCCTTTATTGTTCCATGAATCGAGCAAATATAGCGGTTGGGAGATTATGTTACAGCTGTACAGGACACTGATGAGCCCAATTTTGGAATACTGCATTCAGTTCTGGTCTCCCTGCTATAGGAAGGATGGTGTGAAACTTGAAAGGGTTCAGAAAAGATTTACAAGGATATTGCCAGGTTTGGAAGGTTTGAGCTACAGGGAGAGGCTGAATAGGCTAGGGCTATTTTCCCTGGAGTGTTGGAGGCTGAGGGGTGACCTTATAGAGGTTTATAAAATCACGAGGGGCATCGATAGGGTAAATAGACAAGGTCTTTTCCCCAGGGTGGGGGTCTCCAAAACTGGAGGGGCATTGGTTTAAGGTGGGAGGAGAAAGAGTTAAAAGGGACCTAAGGGGCAACTTTTTCCACACAGAGGGTGGCGCGTGTATGGAATGAGCTGCCAGAGGAAGTGGTGGAGGCTGGTACAATGACAACATTTAAAAGGCATCAGGATGGGTATATGAAAAGGAAGGGCTTAGAGGAATATGGGCCAAATGCTGGCAAATAGGACCAGATTAATTTAGGATAACTGGTCAGTGTGGACGAGTTGGGCTGAAGGGTCTGTTTCTATGCTGTACACCTGTATGACTTCAGGTCACGTGCAGCCTCTCTGATAGGGTTTTCCGTCGAGCACAGAAGGCTTAGGGGGAGATGTTCAGTATCATGAGGGGTCTCCCCTGGAGTGGGGTAGGGTGCTGAGAGGAGACTATGGGACAGAGATCAGGAGGTGGTCATTGTGCAAATTTCCAGCTCAGGGATCTCACCACACCAAGGGCAGATGTGACCCCATTCCCCATTCAAAGGGAGGTGATGACCTAGTGGTAGTATCGTGAGCCAATTCATCCGGAGACCTGGAGTCAAATCCTGCGACAGCAGATGGTGGTTCATCCGGTTCTCTAGTCTCCTTCAGGGAAAGAAATCTGCCATCCTCACCTGGTCTGGCCTACGTATGACTCCAGACCCACAGCAATGTGGTTGACTCTCAACAATTAGGATCAGGCAACAAATGCTGACCCAGCCAGTCATGCCCACATCCCATCAATGAATCCAAAAAAAAAAATCTAATATCGTACCGCGCCCCCCATCGAATATCACCCTGTTTCACCCTATCACTGTATCTTCAACCACCTCCTCCCACCAAAGGCAGGTACTCATTTCTGTACAGTCCTGACGTTGAGGTTTCCTCTCCAGACACCAACCCCCCCCTCCCCATCTTGCGAGTACATACCATTGTTCCTTTCAGCTCCTGGTAGATGTCATTGTATTCGAGGATGTCAGAGCTCGCCATGTTGCCCTATATGGGAGAGGGTCCCACCTCGTATCAGCAGCTGTACAGTCAGGCTGCCGGCTGGGCGATCGCTGGCTCACCTCGCCGGCCGGGCTGTTGGGCTGCAACGTTGACAGAGTAGCAGCAGCGGGCACTGGGCAGCGGCTGCTACCTGCTCCTTTCACTGGTGACCTTTTGCCCGAGGGCCTCCTTGGCTGCAAACCAAAGGCCTGTTTGTCTCTCTCCCACTGGGCACCCAACGATCCCCGGTCTGTCTCTCTCCCACTGGGCACCCAACGATCCCCGGTCTGTCTCTCTCCCACTGGGCACCCAACTACAAACGGTCTTTCTCTGCCTGGGCTCTAAGCACCTGCTGGTCAGCCAACGGAGACTGTCCGATCCTGGGCAAGCCCCTGCTCCAAAACACTGGGTTCCCGGTCTCCCTGCGCCTCTCGGCTCAGTGGCCCGGAGGCCTCCTCCTGCTGGGCCTGGTACACCCTCTGGCCTGGGGAGGGCCTGGTGACCCCCTCTGGCCTAGTGACCCCCTCTGGCCCGGGGAGGGCCTAGTGACCCCCCCCTCTCGGGAGGGGGTGGCGAGGTCGCCGCCCGCCGGGCCAAGTGACCCCCTCTCGCCCGGGGAGGGCCTGCCCAAAGCCAGCCGTTTGTACCCTTCTCCCCCAGACACTGCCCTCCTCCCCGAGCTGTCCCACCCCGAGCCAACAAGACACCCCCTCCCCCAGACCCAGACGATGCAGGAGGAGACGCTGCCACTCGGCCCGGAACTGTCCCGCTCCCGCTTCTACCCGCCGGCACCACGTGAGCGCCAAGAGCGGACCGGAACCAGAAACCGCCGACCTCCCGGCCGTAAACACGATGGGGGTCACATGAGCGCGGGACCGGAACCGGAAACTAATGCAGGCGGCTCACCCAACACAGATGGTCACCGAAGCGCCGCCCCAGACCGGAACCGGAAACTAATGCAGGCGGCTCACCCAACACAAAGGGTGACAGAAGCGCGGCCCCAGACCGGAACCGGAAACTGAACAGCGGGTTTAGGCTCGAGGGAACATTTATAAAAAGTTTTTTTTTGTACATTTTATCTATTTCTTTCTCTCTCTCACTCTGGTTCTTTCTCCTCATCACTTAAAGTGGAATTAAAAGCCGGAGTAGTCCCTCTGGTTTATTTTCCTCTTCATGACCTTCCTTCCCGCGCTCAGGTTTGGGGGGTCAGAGGTCAGGTAGAATATCGGAATTTTATTAAAAAATTAATAAACAACAAAAATAAAACAATTAATGATCATAAATAACAGTAAATAATAAACAATAACATATAGTAAATGACTAAAGATGACGAATAACAGTAAACAATAACAAATGTACAATGAATGATAATTAAAATAAACAAAAAAAGTGAACAATAAATATTGATTCATAATTTTAAATAATAGATAATGAATAAACAATAAACAAAATAAATATATAGCAAATCGTGAGATAGTCATTAATTGTAAATAATAAACAGTAAATATGATAAATAATAATTAATGGTAAATAATAAATATACAGTAGTGTTTATTAATATTTGTAAATAATACACTAAGAAATAAATAATCAGCAAATAACATACAATAACTTAATTCTAAATAATTAATAATGGTAAAATGAATGAATAAAGACATATCGTACAATAATTATTGAGTATATAAAATATAGTAAATAACAAATAATTATCATAAATCATTCAATAAATGCAGGGTAAATAATGATTAATGACAAAATTAATCATAAATAACAAAAATAATTAATGAATAGTGATTAATGAGTAATGATCATAGATAATGAACAGTGAACAAATACATAGTAATATAATGAATAATGGTAAATAATACCTGTAAATAATTAATTAAAAAGTCAATAGCACTAAATAATAACAATTACTAAATATACAATATCAAGAATATATAATAAACAAATAATATACAGAGTCCTACAGCTGTACAGTACAGAAACAGACCCTTCGGTCCAACCCATCCATGCTGACCAGATATCCTAAATTAATCTAGTGCCATTTGCCAGCATTTGGCTCATATCCCTCTAAACCCTTCCTATTCATGTAACTATCCAGATGCCTTTTAAATGTTTTAATTGTACCCACCTCCACCACTTCCTCTGGCAGTTCATTCCATACACACACCACTCTCTGCATGAAAAAGTTGACCCTTAGATCCCTTTTAAATCTTTGCCCTCTCACCTTAAACCAATGCCCTCTAGTTTTGGATTCCCCCACCCTGGGGAAAAGATCTTGACTATTCACCCTATCCATGCCCATGATTTTATAAACCTCTATAAGGTCACCCCTCAGCCTCTGATGCTCCAGAGGAAAAAGCCCCAGCCAGTTCAGCCTCTCCCTACAGCTCAAACCCTCAAACCACAGCAACATCCTTGTGAATCTTTTCTGAACTCTTTCAAGTTTAACAATATGCCTCCGATAGCAAGGAGACCAGAAATGAGCGCAGTATTTCAAAAGTGGCCTAACCGACATCCTGTACAGCGACAACGTGACCTCCAAACTCCTGTACTCAACACACTGACCAATAAAGGCAAGCGTACCAAACGTCTTCTTCATTACCCTGTCTATTTGCGACTCCAGGAACTATGAACCTGCACTCCAAGGTCTCTTTGTTCGGCAACGTTCCCCAGGACCTTACTATTAACTCTATAAGTCCTGCCCTATTGAACAATGCTAAGCAACAATAAATATTTATAATAATGAACAATAAATATAAATGAAAACAGTAAGAACGTCCTAAATTTTAAATAATGGCTAACAATACAGATGTAGTAAATCCTAGTAAAGGATAAACAAATACATAGTAGACAATAAATAGAAAAAATTAAATGTTAAATAACAATAAATAATATGCAAGAAATGAATTACAAATAATAAATGTTAAAATATACAAAATAAATAACATGAAATAATAAATAATTATGAACAGTAACAAATATTTAACACTATTAAACAAGTATCTAATAATAATTATTACCAACAATAAGTAATGGACAATAAATAATAGACAATAAATAATAATAATGACATTGAATAACAAACAATAAACATTAACTTAATAGTAAATAATGATGAAGTGACGTGTGTTGTAAATTACGTTCCATCTCTAGGAGCAGGGACCTCATGGACAGACCCTCACATAAGTGAGTTCTACTCCACAGAACCCTTCTCTTCCTATGTTGACTCAATTTTTCTCCCCTTGTTCAGCCCCTTCCCACTTACATCTGCAATTCCTCTGATGCTTTATGTCAGTTTCGGAATTTCCAGTTTGCATGCTCCAGCTGCCTCCTCTTTCCCATGGACATGCAATCCCTTTACACATCCACACCCCCACCAGGATGGTCTCAGGGCTCTCTGCTTCTTCCTGGAGCAAAGGCCTGAACCGTCCCCACCCACCAACATCCTCCTCCGCTCATCCTCACCCTCAACAACTTCTCTTTCAACCCTCATTTTCTTCAGGTCAGAGGGGTGGCCATGGGTACCCGCATGGGCCCTAGTTATGCCTGTCTCTTCATGGGGTACGTGGAACATTCCTTGTTCCAGTCCTCTTCCGGCCCCTACCCGCAACTCTTTGTCTTGTATATCAATGATATCATCAGTGCTGCCTCCCTCTCTGGTCCAGAATTGGAAACGTTTAATCTATTTTGCTTACACTTTCCACCCAACCCTCACTTTCACCTGGTCCATCCTGCCTTCCCTCCCTCAACATCTGTTTCTATTTCTGCAGACAGATTGGCCACTAATATCCAAGTACAAACCAACCAACTTCCACAGCTACCTGGACTATACATCCTCACACCCTGGTTCCTGTAAAGACTCCATTCCATTCTCCCATTTCCTCCATCTCTATCGCATCTGTTCTGGACCAATCAAAACAAATTTCCGGTTCAATGGTCACCCAGTTGTCGTGGATGTTGATACCGTCACAGAGTCATCAGTGATTGCAGAACCAGTCTTTAACAAGGTCCGCTCTGGACTCCAACCCTTAAATTTGTGCAAACCCTTGGCCAGACTGAGAAGATGTGCTGGGGAACTGTCACAAATTAGGTTACGACTTCGGTTCCAGTCTCCTATGATAAGCAGTTGGTGCAGTTATCACTGATTGTAGTAAAAAGTTCAGGCCCAAGCTTGATGGGGGTGAAATTGTTTGAGAAAGATCCATCTTGATTGGCTCACATTTTTCAATTGAAAAATGGCTTCCTGCGTGAAGTCCTAACTAAACATCCAGAAATTTTTCAGGAAGGTCCAGGGACTGTCACAGGAGCCAAGGCAAACTTACATATTGACCAGGAAACAATCCCACAATCCTGTGAGGGCCCACCTGGTGCCACCTGCCTTACGGGTGAAAGTAGAGGCAGAAACCAAGAGGCTGGGAAGTGAGGGAATTATTAAACCAGCCCAGGGTGTGGAATGGGCAGCACCGGTCGTGCCAATTGTGAAGCTTGATGGGTCGGTTCACCTTTGTGGATAAATACCCAATCTCCCGCAGAGAAGATTTTATACGCAAAGCAGGCACAGGATAGGGGGGAGCTACACCTACTGCAATTGCGACTAGATAAGGAGTCCCAGAAATACGCCACAATTAAAAACCATACGGGTTTGTACCAATACACGAGGCTGCCATTTGGGGTAACATCAGCCTGCATCCTTTTCTAACGGACCATGGAGAACATTTTACAACGTCTACCCCAGGTTGCCATTTACTTGGATGGCGTGCTAATAACAGCGAAGATCAATAAAGACAAAGCCCTTAAATGTTTCCCCTAGGTGGGTGTAATAGTAACCTCCTTGCGCTACAGAGTCGACCAGACCGGGTTACACCCATTGGAAGATAAAGTGAGGGCGATCAGAGGTGCTCTGGCTCTCTCGTCTGTACCAGAGCATAGGTCTTTCCTCGTGTTGGTGAATTATTACGGAAAATTCATACAAAACCTGGCCTCCATCTTGGCACCCTGACACCTGGGATCAGCCTTGGAAATGGTCGCATAGCCAAGAAGTAGCCTTGAGGGAAATGAAGAAGCAGCTTTCATCATCGAAGGTGTTGGCCCACTACTATTCCAAGTGAGATGTGGTGCTGACATGCAATGCCTCCCCATACGGTATAGGGATAATGTTGGCTCACCGGTGGCCCAAAGAAGAGGAGTGCCTGATAACGTACGCGTCCCGGACCTTTTGGCTGGTGCCGCACACAAATACACCCAGAAAGAGAAGGAAGGTTTGTCAGTTACCTATGATGTGAGAAAGTTCCACCAATACCTTTACGTACGTAAATTTGTGATAGTAACAGACCACAAGCCCCTAGTTAAAGACAAGGCCATGCCGCCAATAGCTTCTGGTCAAATTCAGCGGTAGGCCCTTATTCTCAGTGTGTACAATTACAAGTTGGAACCCTAACCAGGTGGCCAAGTGGCAAATATAGGTGCCTTGAGCTGCATCCCACTGGCAGATACACCATTGGTATTGGTGCCTCCCCGGAAGAGTGCATTCCCATTTTAAACTTTCTGGATATCCTTCCGGTCACCTCTGACAATATCTGACTGTGGACACAAAAAGATCCCATCCTGGCAAAACTAAAACAGCTGGTGGTGATGGGTGAATCATGAACAGAACTGAAACCTTTCTAGAGCGAGACCAGATCACAGTAGACATCGATATATTATTGTGGGGAGCTAGAGCGTCTGTCCTGTGGAAAGGTCGCGCCAGATACTGGCTGAACTCCACCAAGGTCATCCAGGGGTTTCCAAAATGAAAATATTGGCAAGAAGTTACGTCAGGTGGCCAGGATTAGATACCAACATACTAGTGTCGGTGGGGCAGTGCCCAGAGTACCAACAAGGACAAAACATTAGTGCCAGCAGTTCCCCCACATTCATAGAAATGGCCGGGTAAACCCTGGACTCAGTTACACATTGACTATGCCGGTCCTTTCATGGGGTCAATGTTCTTGGTCATTGTGGATGCACGTTCAAAGTGGTTGGACGTGCATAACGTTCATTCATCAAACTCAGGGTTGATGATTGAAAAGCTGCGAGCATCATTCGTGACAGAGTGACTCCTGGAAGTTTTGGTTAAGGACAATGGGACGTCATTTACCAGCAGGGATTTTGAGTATTTCCTAAAGTTGAATGGCACTTGGCATGTTCAGATAGCTCCACACCATCCATCAACCAAATAGTCTGGCAGAAAGAGCAGTCCAAAAGTTGAAGGCAGTCTTACAGAAACAGCCTACAGCTTCACTCGATACCAAACTGTCCCTATTCCTGTTTGATTATAGGATCACCCCTCATGTAACTAAAGGGACAGCTCCAGCAGAGTTGCTAATGGAGAGAAGACTCTGCACCAAGTTAAATCTGATCTAGCACCTGGGGGCAGGGTGAAATGACATCAAGAATGCCCATGCCGGACACAAGATCCTCCAAGCAGGAGGAAGGGTCACCGGACCGATCCGAAACGTCAACTCTGATTTCTCTTCACATATGCTGCCAGACCGGCTGAGCTTTACCAGCAATTTCTGCATTTGTGACGTACAAAGTTCAGGTACGTGAGGCAGTCCTGAAAAAAACACGTGGATCACTGAAAGCTGTTACCTCGCAAAGGGGCAGGAGAAAAACATAACCGGCCCCTCAGAACAGCTGGGAAGGCTGTGAGAAACCGTGGTTCTCCCCCTCCCGCTAGTGTCAAAGAAACCTCAGAGTCTAAGATGGATGCAGCTAATGTTGCAGCCTCGATACTGTTACTGCCTGAGGAAGAGTAGGAATTTCTCCTGGGATGCTCTGGGTGCAAGAGATGGGCTACGTTCCAGGAGAAGCAACAAGAAAAAGACCAGGCCCATATTTTCTTTTTTTGTGTGTGGGACAGAGGAAAACACCATTGTGTAAACAGTTCGACTCAATATTTTCACCAACAGGAAAAACATCCATGTGGCCAAGGAACCAGTAAACAAGCAGTAACTTACATGAAAAGAAAACGAAGGGAGAGAGTAGGGATTAAATCAAAATAGAATTGGAGGTGGAAATAAAGCACTCAACCGCACCTCCCCACTCCCTTGCGGAGTCCACCTCTCCCTAAACGTGTCAAGTGCATTCGTGGACACCCTCTCCAAAGACATCCGGGCTCAAACATAGCCGCGGAAGAAGGGCGGTCGACCGAAATGACCCCTTCTGTGGCCTGTTAAGACCAGCCAGACTGGAAGGTGGGGGGCGGGGGGGGTGGCAGAAATTGGGGGATGTAGTGACGGGAATGAAGTGGATCTCATTGACTGAGAGTTCCCTGATTGGGTTTGTTTACCCGGGATCTGATCAGGGAGCCCAGGCTGACACATATAAACAGGAGAGTCAGAGAATCTCGTCACTGCAGGGACTGGCTCTGAACTGGCTGGTCAGTGCCCATGTACTGGGACAGCACATGCCAATAAAGGGTAGGGGGAGGGGAATAGGGTGATGGGATACCAGGCTCTGGGCAGTTATTCCAATGCTATTGATCATAAATATTAACCATGATGGAGTGGAGTGTGTTGTAAATCACTCCCCATCTCTAACAGCATGCACCTCAGGATCAATTCCTCACAAAGAAAGTGAATAATAACAAATAATAATCAGCAAAGTTTTAAACCCCTCCCCATCTGAGCCATTCAGACGTCGCGTGATGACGTCATGACGCTTTATGGTGTCTCGGGGGCACCATGTGTGCTTCCTGACGTCACACGGGTGCGTCCTGACGCGGGGCGCCCTCGTCACCCCTGGCCGGTTTTACGCCGTGATGCACGGTTCTCCCCTCCCCCCAAACAATTTGGGGCCACTACTTTTTTAAACCCAGTAGCCAGAGAAACAAAGCTTCCCCCACTCACTCCATATCCTCATGTTGGAGGTGACATTGGACATTTGAACCTCTTCGTCCCTGGGGAGGTGAAGGGAAGGAGAGAGTGAGGTCGGTGAATAGGTCGCCGGGGTTTTGAGAGAGGACTGGGAATTAGAGGGGCGTGGCTTGGTGGTGGGCGGGGCTTATTGAACGGCGGCAATTATATGGGGCGCCGTTTGAGGGGCGGGCTGATCGTTGGGCGGGGTTTAGTGTGGGCAAGTGTTTGGATTGGTCAGAATTTAGAGGGAGGTGGAGTCGGGAGGGGGCAGGGTTTATGTAGAAGCGGGAACCGGCGCGTGCGGGGGTGTGTAGGATTTGGGCGGAGCTTAGCCTGAGATCGTACAGGAGAGGGGTGGGGTTTAGGTGGAGGGGCGTGATTAGAGGGCGGGGCATGATTTGAAGAGAGGGCAGAGGGCTTCAGCGATAGGGCGCGGTGTATAGGGAGGCGGGTCTTAGCGTGGTGGGCGGGATTTAGGTGTCCCGTGTGGAAGGCGGCGAATTTAAGGGCTCGGGGGCGTGGTCTTGTCGACGGGGCGCGGTTTGATTGGAGGGGCGGGGTTAGTTTGCGGTGCGTGGGCGGGGTTTAGGGTAAGGACTGGTTTAGGGGGAGGGGGCGGGGTTTAGGGCGAGGGGCGGGGTTTACCGATCGGTGGGCGGAGTTTAATGCCGAATGGGCGGGGTTATTGTTGAATGGGCGGAGTCGTCCGTGTTCATGTGGACGGATCCGCCCTCTCCCGGAGGAAAAATCGGACCCGTTCCTGGAGAGTAAGAGCCGTTGTACGGGGACGGTTCTTCCCCCGGCCACCACCCTGACTTCCTCCGATAGAGTTAAAGGAGTTTGAGCGGTGGCGAAAGAACGAGAGGCTGTATCTCCGACTGTTGCTCCGGATCGAGGTCCCTTGGGTGAGGATTTGGAGGGTATCCCAGTCTTCCCCGCAGGCGGCAGGAAGTTTGTGGCAGTGAAGACTGGACAGAGCGGGGAGCTGCAGGCACCGAGACACAGGAAACACCCTACTCTCGACGGTGGGACACGGGAGACTCCCTATTCCTGACAGTGGGACACGGGAGACCTCCTACCTGACAGTGCGTTAAAGCGTGAGAAACTCCCTACTGTCTGACGCTTGGACACTGGAGAAAGAGACTGAGACCACAAGAGACATGCTTTGTGACACAGGTAGGCATCTGAGATTGTGTGTGTGTGTGAGAGAGAGAGAAAGACAAGAGAGAATTGAACAAACAGAGAGGAATAGAGAGTGATGGAAGGAAGGGAATAAAGAGAGAGAAGGAGGAATGCAGGAGAGGAATAAAGAGAAATGTGGATGGACAAGAATAAAAAGAGAGAGAGAGGAATGGGTGGAGATGAAGAGCAAGATAGAGGGAGATAAGAATGAAAAGAGAGAAGGAGGGAAGAATAAAGAGAAGGGGCAATGAGATGGTGTAATGGAGAAGGAGAGAGTGATAAAGAAAAGGAACGGGAAAAAGTGGTGGGAGAGAGAGAGTAATGGGAGACTAGGGGAGAGAGAGAGGAAGTGGGCAATGGTGGGTGGGGCAGACAGGAGTCAAGTAGCAGAATAAGCAAAGCAGGTGAGAGAGACTGAGAGTAACACGGTAGCAGGAGGTCAAGTAACAGAGGAAGAGTAATAGAGAGGGGCATCGAGTAATGGAGGGACAGAGTAAGGGGGCTAGGGTGATGCAGGTATGGAATAACGGAGTAGGGTTAAAGTAATTGGGGGGGGGAATGGAGTAACAGCAGTAAGTGTCATGTAGGATCAGAGTCAGAGAGGGAAGTATTCCAGTAATAGTGGAGTAAATGTAACACTGGACCAATGAAGGGGGAAGGCTAATGCAGGGACAGAATAGGGGTAACAAAAGCATTAGGAAACACGGATAAAAGTAACGCTGGGACAGAATAACACGGTAAGGGTAATGAAGGAACAGAGTCACAGCGATAAAGGTGATGGGGTAACAGGGGTAATGGTAATGAAGGATCATATTAATGGGTGGACTGAGTAACAGGGTAAGTGTAATGGGTTGTCAGCTTAAGGGTGGGAAGAGTAATGGAAGGACACAGTAATGGAATGACTGAGTAAGGGGGTGAAGGGGTCAAGTAACGATAAGGTACTGCAGGTTTGGAGTAACGGGGGCTAGGGGAATGCAGGGACAGAATGGGGGTGCGGAGTAATGGGGTAAGAGTGAAGGCTGCAGCTGCGTGGGGTTAAGTGTGACAAGACAGAACATGGGAGGGGTTGAGGGTGATCAGGATGGAGTGGCATGGATGGAGCGGAGGGTGTGGCGGAGTTGAGGGTGACACGGGGGTTGGCGGGAGGATTGGAGGTGGGGACAGGGCTGACAGGGACAGAGCGAAGGATCTTACTAGAGCATCCTCCCAGTGAGTTGTTTAATTGTCCACCACCTTTCGCAACTGGAAGTGGCAGGACTGCAAAGGTCATGCGACTGCTTAGCTCTGTCTATCAGTTGCTGCTTTCGCTGTTTGGCATGCAAGTAGCCCTGTTTGGGGGCTTCACCAGGTTGATACGTCATCTTCAGGTTGCCTGGTCCTGCTCCTGGCATGCACTCTCCATTGAACCAGGGTTGATCCCCTGGCTTGATGGTAACGGTTGATTGGGGGATATGCCGGGCCGTGAGGTTACAGACTGTTACACCCTGAAACAGCTGTGTTTATCTAAAACAAACGGAATTACAATGAAAGGAGGAACAAAGGCAGCCATAGTCAATGACAATCCCGAAGACTGGGATAAAATCAGAATCGGGCAAATGAGGACTAAGAAGAGGAATCTTAGAAACCAACAGTAAGAGCTTCTATAAATGTATGAAAAGGAAACGGAGATCAAAGTTAACCGAGATCAAAGTTGAAGAGGCCACTTAGAAAATGAGTCTGGAGAGATGGTTTTGGGGAATAAGGAAATGGCAGAGGAGTTACACAGATACTTTGCATCAGTCTTTATCGTGGAAGATGTTTGAACATCCCATTAATACTAAAGAATACAGAGGAGGAGTTAAATCCCATTATCATGGCTGGAGAAGCAGTATTGGACAAACTAATGGGTCTAAAGGTGGATAACTCCCCTGGTCCTGATGCCTTTTTTAAAATCTATTCATTTGCAGAATGTGGGTGTCACTGGCTGGCCAGCATTCATTGCCCCGCTTGAGAAGGTGGGGGTGAGCTGCCTTCTTGAACCACTGCAGTCCATGTTCTGTGGGTTGACCCACAATGTCCCTTAGGGAGGGAATTCCAGGATTCTGTCCCAGTGACACTGAAGGAACGGGGATATATTTCCAAGTCAGGATGGGGAGTGGCTCGGAGGGGAACTTGCAGGGGGTGGTGTTCCCATGTATCTGCTGCCCTTGTCCTTCTAGATGGAAGTGGGTCGTGGGTTTGGAAGGTGCTGCCTGAGGATCTTTGGTGAATTTCTGCAGAGCATCTTATAGATGGTACACACTGCTGTGACTGAGCGTCAGTGGGGGAGGGAGTGGGATGTTTGTGCATGTGGTTCCAATCGAGCGGGGGCTGCTTTGTCCTGGATGGCATCGAGCTTCTTGAGTGTTGTTGGAGCTGCCCCCATCCAGGGCAAGTGGGGAGTATTCCATCACCCTCCTGCCTTGTGCCTTGTAGATGGTGGGACAGGCTTTGGAGGAGACAGGAGGTGAGTTACTCGCTGCAGGATTCCCAGCCTCTGACCTGCTCTTGTAGCCGCTGTGTTTATGTGGAGGGTCCACATGACTTGTACCCTAGTATCCTAAAAGAGGCAGCCACAGAGATAGTGGATGCATTGGTTGTAATTTCCCAAAGCTCCTTGGATAGATGTGCTGGAAGATTTTAAAAACTGCCAAAAGGACACCCCTATTCGAAAAGGGAGGGGGGCAAAAAGCTGATTAGCCTGCCATTGGTCAGAATCAATTACTAAGGAAGTAATAGCAGAACATTCAGGAAATCATAATCTAATTAATCAGAGCCCATGTGGCTCTGTGACAAGCGAGTCATGGCTAACCAATTTATCAGTTTTTGTTTTGGGGAAGTTTCAACCAGAGTGGGATAGAGGGGGACCAACCAGTAGACGTGTTGTATTTGAGCTTCTAGAAGGCGTTTGACAAGGTAGCTCACAGAAGGTTCAGGCGTAAGATAAGAGCCCACAGAGTTGGAGGTAGTCCATTGCAATGGATTGAGAATTGGCTCATGGGCAAGGAACTGCGTGTGGGGATAAGGGGTTCTTTTTCCAGTTGGCAACTAGTGCCCTGTTCCACAGGGATCAGTGCCGTGACCGCAACTGTTGACAATGTATATTAATGACTTGGAGAAAGTGAGTGAGTGTCCTGCAGCCAAATTTACAGAGAACACTCGCCCAGTTGGTGAAGAAAAGTTATGAGAGGGATACAAACAGTTTAAGGGAGCTATTGATAGCTTAAGTAAGTGGGCAAAAAAGTTGGCAAATGGAGTACAATGTGGGATAATGTGAAGGTGTTCACTTTGGAAGGGAGGACAAAAGAACAGAGTATTATTTAAATAGAGAAAATCTGCAGAAGGCTGCAACACAAAGGGACTTGTACCCCGAAAGCTAGCACACAGGGAATCGGGAAGGGTCATGGAATTTGGCCCTTATTTTAAAGGTGGTTGGTGTATGAGAGAAGGGAAGTCTTACTGTAGCTGTACAAGGTGCTGGGGAGACTACATCTGGAGCACTGTGAGCAGGTTAGGTCCCCTTATTTAAGGAAAGATAGCATTTCATTGGAGGCAGTTCAGAGAAGGTTCACTGGGATGATCTCCGCGATGGAGGGACTGTCTTCTGAGCAAAGGTTAAACAGGTTGGGACTGTGCTCACTGGAGGTTAAAGGAATGAGAGGGGATCTCATTGAAATATATCAGATTGTTAAGGGGCTTCACAGGGTCAATGCTGAGAAGATGATTTCCCCCCCAAAGGAGGGTCTAGAACCAGAGGGCACAGTCTCAGAATAAAGGGGCACCAATTCAAGACTGAGAGAAGGAAGAATTTCTTCTGAGGATTGAGAGTCTTTGGAACTCATTGCCACAGAGACCTGTAGGGCAGAGTCCTTGTATATATTGGACACAGAGAGAGAGATGCTTGATCAGTCGGGGTATCAAGCGTTACGGGGAACGAACAGGAAAGTAAACATGAGGAATGTCGGATCAGCCATGATCCTATTGAATGGTGGAGTAGGCTCGAGGGGCCGAATGGCCCCATCCTGTTCTAATTTCTGATAGTATTTGCATCTGGAATCACATGTAGGCCAGACCAGGTAAAGTCAGGACGTCAGTGAGCCAGATGGGTTTTTACGACGATGAACAATATTTTCATGGTCGTTATTGGACTCGTAATTCCAATATCCCTACCTATCGTAGTGGGATTTGAACTCAGCCTTGAATTCCCTCAGCCTGTGGACAATGAATCCAGGGACAATATTCTGCAAAGGCCGAGGAATGATCTCACCAACCTCCCCCTCCTTGCCCCCATCCCGGTCTGTGCTTCCTTCTCTTCCCCAGCGCTGCCACAACATTCTCTCTCTGTAGGTAAAGACGGCTGCTGATTCCCACAAACCAATCATGCCTGGCCCCTCTTGGTGCTGCATGTTCGAGTGTGACTCTCGACACCCACAAAAACCTCCTGACCAGCTCCGCCCTGCCCTGCCCTCACTCACCCATCCACCTGTGAGCTTGGAATTGAGGCCAATCTTCCCAGCCTGCAAACCCCTGAGTTTGTGCGCTCTGGGACTGGGTGGGGAATGTTTGTGGGGTGCGACAGTGACCAGGCTCGAGCAGCCACTCGCCATGGTGGGGGAGAGGGGGAGGATGCTACCCCTGAGGTATTCTGAGCTAGGCTTTCCACATTTACCTTGTTTGAGACTGAGTCAGATTGGGGATGTGGTGGCGGTGGGGGGAGAGGAGGAGGAGAGGGAAGAGGGGGAGAGAGCTGTCGAATTCAATCCAACCCAGACTTGTGCTCGCACTGCCCAGATAAGGGTTAATAATTAACCTCTCCAGAACCTTGTACTCTGTCCCTTTGCATATATCTGCAGTTGACAATCTCTGGGCACAAGTACATACTGGGACAACATGGGATCAGGATTTGAACTATCACTGTCATCCATGTCTCTCACGCAACCCTCACTGTGGTACAGTCCGAGGCACAGACCCTGACCCTCGCTGGGCTGTGTGGGGATCCCCCCCAATGCAGGCAGACCCTCACTGGGGTGTGCGGGGGACCCACCCCCCCCACCACATGTAGGCTGACCCTCACTGGGATGTGCGGGGACAACCCCCACCCCCACAACATGCAGAGGCTGACCCTCACTGGGTTGTGCGGGGTCCCCCTCCCACATGCATGCTGACCCTCGCTGGCCCCCTCCCCCCACACAGGCTGACCCTCATTGGGGTACGCTCCCATGCACTCCCAACACAAGCTAGCATCTAATTGAAGACACATTGCTGATGAACTGCAGGGAGCTGACTCACTGAGACTCCAATGCCCTTCTGAGTCAGATTCCAGACTCGACACATCTGTTACAAAACTCAGAATCGAATGCTCAGTCCCAACAATTGGTAGAGCCAGCGCTGCGGGAGCGCCATATTGTTGTCTTTAAATGTACAGGGATTTGAGTAAAACGGGAATTAAATGGGAAGGGGTTTGGATCCATTTAGCCTGCAAGATGACAGTGTTGTAGCTAAAAAAAATACTGATGTAAGCTTTCCATGCTGAATGCTTCTCCCTCCATGTCTTTGTCCATTTCCACTGGCTCTCCCATGTTAAATGCTTTGCTAAATACCAGGCTGACGTTGTGTTGCAAATGGGAAGCTAATCTGTCTTTTCTGTGCTCCCCACCCTCCATAGAGCAGAGCTCCAACCATAACCCATTGACTTTGAGCCAAGACAAACATTGGTGACTCATTCCTGGGAGCAGACATCCCAACGTTCAGTCTCAAACTCGCATTTTTCTGACCAGTTTACTATTAAAGGAGTGTTCTTTCACAGCTGGGCTCTCTCTCACACTGAAATCACTATTAAAGGAGTTTCCTTTTAGTAGGAATAAGTTACAGACTGGAATCTAATTGAGGGGTTCAGGGTGGTTCATACATAGATTAGCATATTCAAGGGAGTGGGTTACAAAATTGAATGTAATGAAAGGGTTCTGACTTTTTTTTATTTGTAAATTCAATGTAGCGCTGGCTGGGCCCAGCATTTATTGCCCCGTCCCTAGTTGCCCTCCTTGAGAAGGTGGGGGTGCGCTGCCTTCTTGAACCGCTGCAGTCCATGTGCTGTGGGTTGGCCCACAATGTCCCTTAGGGAGGGAATTCCAGGATTCTGACCCAGTGACACTGAAGGAACGGGGATATATTTCCAAATCAGGATGGTGAGTGGCTCGGAGGGGAACTTGCCGGGGATGGTGTTCCCATGTATCTGCTGCCCCTTGTCGTTCTCGATGGAAGTGGGTCGTGGGATTGGAAGGTGCTGCCTGAGGATCTTTGGTGAATTTCTGCAGTGCATCTTGTAGATGGTACACACTGCTGCGACTGAGCATCGGTGGGGGAGGGAGTGGGATGTTTGTGGATGTGGTGCCAATCAAGTGGGGGCTGCTTTGTCCTGGATGGTGTCGAGCTTCTTGAGTGTTGTTGGAGCTGCCCCATCCAGGGGCAAGTGGGGAGTATTCCATCACCCTCCTGACTTGTGCCTTGTAGATGGTGGGACAGGCTTTGGGGGGAGACAGGACGGGAGTTACTCGCTGCAGGATTACCAGCCTCTGACCTGCTCTTGTAGCTACTGTGTTTATATGGTTAGTCCAATCGAGTTTCTGGTCAATGATAACCTTCAGGATGTTGATGGTGGAGGATTCTTTCAGGGTAACACAGTTGAATGTTGGAGATAGAATGTCACTTGCCACTTGTCAGCCCAAGCCTGGATATTGTCCAGATCTTGTTGCATGTGAACCTGGACTGCTTCAGCATCTGAGGAGTCACAAATGATACTGAACATTGTGCAATCATCGGCGAACATCCCCACTTCTGCCCTTATGATGGAGGGAAGGTCATTAATGAAGCAGCTGAAGATGGTTGGGCCTTGGACACTACCCTGGGGAACTCCTGCAGAGATGTTCTGGAGCTGAGACTTGATTTGATTTGTTACAGTTAGAGGGTGGATAAGTGGAACTGAGGCCATGAAAAGATCAGCCATGATCTTATTGTATGGCAGAGCAGGCTCAAAGGGCCAGATGGCCCACTCCTGTTCCTGGTTCTGATTTTCCCAAGTACAGTGAAAAGTTTTGTTTTGCGAGCAGTACAGGCAGATCGTATCACAGAAGGACATACAGATCATCGGGTGATTTAACAGAACGAGGCATATAGGTTACGCTGCACAGGAGGTGCACAAAGCAAGGTCCAACATCAGATTTGAAGTTAGCGGCATCCATTCCTCAGTCTAATAACAGCAGGGAAGAAGCTGTTCCTGAACCTGCTGGTGCATGTGTTCAAGCTTCTGTATCTTCTGCCTGATGGAAGAGGTTGTAGGAGAGCATTACCGGGGTGCGATGGGTCTTTGATGTTGGCAGCCTTTCCATGGCAATGGGATGTGTAGGTGGAGTGCATGGCTGGAAGGTTCCTTCCATGGTAGTCCAGGCTGTGTTCACAACTTACTGTAGTTTCTTGCGGTCCTGGTCCGAGCAGTTGCCGTGCCAAGCTGCGATGCACCCAGATAGAATGCTTTCTGTGGTGCATCTGTAAAAGTTGGTAAGGGTTCTTGTGGACATATGAATTTCCTGAGCCACCTGAGGAAGAAGAGGCATTGTTGTGCCTTCTTGACTGTCAAATCAACGTGCGAGGTCCAGGACACAGTGTTCATGATCGTCACTCCACAGAACTTGACACTCTCGACCTCTCCACTTCAGCTGTTTTGATGTAGGGTAGGGGGTTGTGCCCTCCAACATCCACAACCATTTTCCAATGTGCTCAGGATGACTCCAACCAGAGTTTACCCCCTGATTTCCATTGACTGTCTCAAAAACAGAAAGTGCTCGAGAAACTCAACAGCTCTGGCAGAACCTTGGAGAAGAAAACAGTGTTAAAGTTTGGAGTGCAAAAGCAGCTACTGCCAGACCTGCAGAGTTTCTCCAACACTTTCTATTTTTATGTCAGATTTTCACATCCGCAGTTTTGTCAGGGCTCCTTGATGCCACACTCGGTCGAATGCAGCCTTGATATCAAGGGCTGTCACTCTCCCCTCGCCTCTGGAATTCAGCTCTTTTGTCCATGTTTGAATCAAGGCTGTAATGAGGTCAGGAGCTGAGTGGCCCTGGGGGAATCCAAACTGGGCATCACTGAGCAGGTTATTGCTGAGCAGGTGCTTGGTAGCACTGTTAGTGACTGTCACTTTACTGATGATCGAGAGGAGACTGATGGGGCAGTAACTGGCCGGTTTGGATGTGTCCTGCTTTTTATGTACAGGACATACCTGAACAATTTTCCACATTATCGGGTAGATACCAGTGTTGTAACTGTACAGGAACAGCTTGGCTAAGGGAGCGGCAAGTTCTGGAGCACAAGTCTTCAGTACTATTGCCAGAATGTTGTCAGAGCCCGTAGCCTTTACAGTATCCAGTGTCTCCAAACGTTTCTTGAGATCACGTGGAGTGAATCGAATTGGCTGAAGACTGGTATCTGTAATGCTGGGGACCACTGGACGAGGCCGAGATGGATCTTCCACTCGGCACTTCTGGCTGAAGATTGCTGTGAAAGCTTCAGCCTTATCTTTTGCACTGATATGCTGGGCTCTTCCATCATTGAGGATGGGGATATTTGTGGAGCCTCCTCCTCCAGTGATTTGTTTAATTGTCCACCATCATTCACCACAGGATGTGGCAGGACTGCAGAGCTTAGATCTGATCCATTGGTTGTGAGATCGTTTAGCTCCATCTATCACTTGCTGCTTTCGCTGTTTGGCATGCAAGTAGTCCTGTTTGGGGGCTTCATCAGGTTGATACCTCATCTTCAGGTATGCCTGGTGCTATTCCTGGCATGCCCTCCTGCACTCTCCATTGAACCAGGGTTGATCCCC
>NW_025968808.1:0-6032 GCF_021869965.1 Rhincodon typus
TTTTTGACTTCTGAAGTGCTTATCTGAGTCAAATAAGCACGTTAGTCAAAACAGCATATATAAAAAAAAAATTCATTTGGTGAAGGTCAGATTTTTAACCTCTGATGTGCTTATCTGACTCAAACAAGCATGTTAGTCCAACCAACATCAAAACTTGAGTCATTTGGTGAATATCAGATTTGGGTCTTCTGAAGTGCTTATCTGTGTGAAATAAGCATGTTAGTCAAATCAGCATAAAACAATTTTTCATTTAGTGAAGGCTAGATTTTTGACCTCTAATGTGCTTATCTGACTCAAACAAGCATGTTAGTCCAACCAACATCAAAACTTGAGTCATTTGGTGAAGATCAGATTTTGGTCTTCTGAAGTGCTTCTCTGAGTGAAATCGCATGTCAGTCAGAAACAGCATCAAACATTAAGCCAGATGGTGAAGTTGAGATTTTTGATTTCTGCCGTGCTTATCTCACTGAAATAAGCATTTTAGTCCAAACAGCGTGCAATGTTAGGTCCTTTGGTGAAGGTGAGATTTTTGACTTCTGAAGAGCTTATAGCACTCAAATAAGCATGTTAGTCAAACCAAAATCAAAATTGAGTCATTTGGTGAAGTTCGGATTTTGGTCTTCTGAAGTGCTTATCTGAGTGAAATAAGCATTTTAGTCAAATCAGCATCAAAAGTTAGGTCCTTTGGTGAAATTTAGATTTTGGTCTTCTGATATGCTTATCTCGCTGAATTAAACACGTTTGTAGAAACAACATCAAAAGTTGAGTCATTTGGTGAAGTTGAGATTTTGACGTTCTGGAGTGCTCAATTCGCTGAAATAAACATGTTAGTCAAACGAACGTTAAAAATTGTGTCATTTGATGAAGTTCAGATTTTTGGCTTCCGAGGTGCTTAACTCGCTGAAATTAGCATTTTAATTTAACCAGCATTAAAAGTTTGTTCATCTGGTGAAATTGAGATTTTAGTCTTCTGATATGCTTATCTCACTCAAATAAGTATGTTAGTCAAAACAACATCAAATCTTGAGTCATTTGTTGAAGTTCAATGAGGTCTTCTGACGTGCTTATCCGTGTAAAATAAGCATGTTAGTCAAAACAGGATAAAAAAAAAGTCATTTGGTGAAGGTGAGATTTTTGACCTCTGATGTGCTTTTTCACTGAAATAAGCATTTTAGTCATACCAGCATCAAAAGTTGAGTGTTTTGGTGAAGTTGCGATTTTGGTCTTCTGATATGTTTATCTAATTGAAATAAGCACGTTAGTCAAAACAACATCAAAAATTGAGTCATTTGGTGAAGTTCAGGTATTTGTCTACGGAAGTGCGGAACTCGCTGAAATAAGCATTTTAATCCAAACAGCATCAAAAATTAAGTCATTTGATGAAGTTGAAATTTTTGCCTTCAGAAGTGCTTATCTTACTCAAATATGCATGTTAATCAAACCAACATCAAAAGTTGCGTCATTTGGTGAAGTTGAGGTTTTTTTACTTCTGAAGTCTTCATCTCACTCAAAGAAGCATGTTCGTCAAAACAACATTAAAAATTGACTCATTTGGTGAATTTCAGATTTTAGTCTTCTCATGTGCTCAAGTCACTTAAATAAGCATTTTTGTCTAACCAGCGTCAAAAATCAAGTCATTTGATGAGTTTGAGATTTTTAACTTCTGTAGTGCTCATCTCACTGAAATAAGCATATTTTGTCAAACGAGCATCAAAAGTTATGTCCTTTGATGAAGTTGAGATTTCAGTCTTCTGATATGCTTATCTCGCTGAAATAAGCACGTTAGTCAAAACAACATCAAAAGTTGAGTCATTTGTTGAAGTTGAGATTTTTGACTTCTGATATGCTTATCTCGCTGAAACAAGCATGTTAGTCAAACCAACATCAAAACTCGAGTCAATAGGTGTAGTTCAGGTTTTGGTGTTCTGAAGAGCTCAACTCGCTGAAATAAACATTTTAAACCAACCAGCGTCAAAAGCTGTGTCATTTGCTAAAGTTGAGATTTTAGCCTTCTGAAGTGCTTAACTCGCTGAAATAAGCATGTTAGTCAAAACAACATGAATTTTTGAGTAATTTGATGAAGTTGAGGTTTTGATCTTCTGAAGTGCTTACCGCATGAAATAAACATGTCATTCAAACCAACATCAAAAACTAACATTTTTGGTGAAGTAAGATATTTGTCTTCTGAAGAGCTTATCTGAGTGAAATGAGCATGTTAGTCAAAAACAGCATCAAAAATTAAGCCAGATGGTGAAGTTGAGATTTTTGAATTCTGATCTGCTTATCTCACTGAAATATACATTTTAGTCCAACCAGCAGTCAAAGTTCGTTCCTTTAGTGAAGGTGAGATTTTTGACTTCTGAACAGCTTATCTCACTCAAATAAGAATGTCAGTCAAGCCAACATGAAAACTGGAGTCATTTGTTGAAGTTCAGATTTTAGTCATCTGAAGTGCTTATCTGAGTCAAATACGCACATTCGTCAAAACAGCATAAAAAAAAAATATTCATTTGGTGAAGGTCAGATTTTTGACCTCTGATGTGCTCATCTAACTCAAACAAGCATGTTAGTCTAACCAACAGCAAAACTTGAGTCATTTGGTGAAGTTCAGATTTTGGTCTTCTGAAGTGCTTATCTGAGTGAAATAAGCGTGTTAGTCAAAACAGCGTCAACACTGAAGTCATTTGGTGAAGTTGAGATTTTTGATTTCTGATCTGCTTATCTCACTGAAATAAGCATTCTAGTCAAATCAGCATCAAAATTTAGGACCTTTGGTGAAATTGAGATTTTGGTCTTCTGATATGCTTATCTCGTTGAATTAAGCAGGGTAGTCAAACGAACATAAAAAATTCTGTCATTTGGTGAAGTTCAGATTTTTGGCTTCTGAGGTGCTTAACTCGCTGAAATAAGCATTTTAATTTAACCAGAATTATAAGTTAGTTCATCTGGTGAAGGTGAAATTTTAGTCTTCTGATATGCTTATCTCGCTGAAATAAGCACGTTAGTCAAAAAAAAAATGTCAAAAGTTCAGTCATTTGGTGAAGGTGAGATTTTTGACCTCTGATGTGCTTTTTCACTGAAATAAACATTTTAGTCAAACCAGCATCAAAGGTTGAGTGTTTTTTGGTGAAGTTGCAATTTTGGTCTTCTGATATGCTTATCTAACTGAAATAAGCACGTTAGTCAAAACAACATCAAAACTTGAGTCATTCAATGAAGTTGAGATTTTTGACTTCTGAAGTGCTTTTCTGACTCAAAGAAGCATGTTAGTATAAACAGCATCAAAACTTGAGTCATTTGCTGAAGTTCAGATGTTAATCTTCTGGAGTGCTTTACTCGCAGAAATAAGCATTTTAGTCTAACCAGAATCAATAATCAGGACATTTGGTGAAGTTCAGATTTTTGGCTTCTGAGGTGCTTAACTCGCTGAAATAAGCATTTTAATTTAACCAGCATCAAAAGTTAGGTCATCTGTTGAAGGTGAGATTTTAGTCTTCTGATATGCTTATCTCGCTGTAATAAGCACGTTTGCCAAAACAACATCAAAAGTTCAGTGATTTGGTGATATTGAATTTTTTGAATTTGACGCGCTTATCTCACTGAAATAAGCATGTTAGTCAAACCAACATCACTGAGTCATTTGGTGAAGTTGAGATTTTTGACTTGTGAAGTGCACATCTCATGAAATAAGCATGTTAATCAAACCAACATCAAGACTTGAGTCATGTCATAAAGTTCAGATTTTGGTTTTCTGAAGTGCTTACCTCACTGAAATAAGCATGTTAGCCAAAACAGCATCAATAATTCAGTCATTTGGTGAAGTTGAGATTTTAGACTTCGGAAGTGCTTATCTCAATGAAATAAGCATTTTAGTATAAACAACATCAAAACTTGAGTCATTTGGTGAAGTTCAGATTTTGGTCTTCTGAAGTGCTTATCTGAGTGAAAGAAGCATGTTCGTCAAAACAGCATCAACATTTAAGACATTTGGTGAAGTTGAGATTTTTGACTTCTGAAGTGCTTACTCACTGAAATAAGCATTTTAGTAAAACCAGCAGGAAAAGTTAGGTCCTTTGGTGAAGTTGAGATGTTAGTATTCTCATTCTTATCTCGCTGAAATAAGAATTTCAGTCAAACCAGCATGAAAAGTTGAGTGTTTTGGTGAAACTGAGATTTTGGTCTTCTGAAGTGGTTAACTCGCCGAAATAAGCATGTCAATCAAAACAACATCAAAAATTGAGTCATTTGATTAAGTTCAGATTTTTGTCTTCTGAAGTGTTTATCTCGCTGAAATAAGCATTTTAAAACCACCAACGTCAAAAATTATGTCATTTGGTGAGGGTGAGATTTTTGACTTCTGAAGTGCTTATCTCACTCAAACAAGCAGGTTTGTCAAACGAACATAAAAAATTGTGTCATTTGATGAATTTCAGATTTTAATCTTCTGAAGTGCTTTACTCGCAGAAATAAGCATTTTAGTCCAACCAGAATCGATAATCAGGTCATTTGATGACGGTCAAATTTTTGGCTTCTCAGGCGCTTAACTCGCTGAAATAAGCATTTTAGTTTAACCAGCATCAAAAGTTAGGTCATCTGTTGAAAGTGAGATTTTCGTCTTCTGATATGCTTATCTCACTGCAATAAGCACGTTTGTCAAAACAACATCAACAGTTCAGTCATTTGGTGATGTTGAAATTTTTCAATTTGAAGTGCTTATCTCACTGAAATAAGCATGTTAGTCAAACCAACATCAAAACTTGAGTCAATTGGTGAAGTTCAGATTTTGTTTATCTGAAGTGCTTATCTCACTGAAATAAACATGTCAGTCAAAACAGCATTAAAATTTAAGGCATTTTGTGAAGTTGAGATTTTTTTACTTCTGAAGTGCTTATTTCACGGAAATATAAATGTTCGTCAAAACACCATCAAAAGTTGAGTCATTCGGTGAAGTTGAGATTTTGATCTTCTGAATTGCTTATTTCACTGAAATAAACATGTTAGTCAAAACAGCTTCAAAAGTTGAGTGTCATGTTGAAGTTGAGACCTTGGTCTTCTGCTTTGCTTATTTCGCAGGAAGAAGCACGTTAGTCAAATCAACATCAAAAGTTGTGTCATTTGGTGAAGTTGAGATTTTGATCTTCTGAAGTGCTTATCTCGCTGAAAGGAGCATGTTCGTCAAACTAACATCAAAAATTGAAACATTTGGTGAAGTTCAGATTTTTGTCTTCGAAAGTGCATATCTCGCTGAAATAAGAATTTTAATCCAACCAGCATCAAAAATATGTCATTTAGTGAAATTGAGATTTTAGCCTTCTGAAGTGCGTATCTCACTCAAATAAGCATGTTAGTCAAACTAACATCAAAAATTGGGTCATTTTGTGAAGTTCAGATTTTGGTATTCTGAAGTGCTTAACTCGCTGAAATAAGCATTTTTTTCCAACGATATCAAAAGTTGTGTCGTTTGGTGAAGTTGAGATTTTAGCCTTCTGAAGTGCGTATCTCACTGAAATAAGCATGTTAATCAAATCAGCATCAAAAGTTGAGTCACTTGCAGAAGTTGAGATTTTAATCTTCTGATGTATTTATCTGAGTGAAATGAGCGAGTCAGTCAAAACAGCATCAAAAGTTGAGTCATTTGGTGAAGTTGAGATTTTTGACTTCTGAAGTGCTTATCTGACTCAAATAAGCATGTTAGTCAAAACAGCATCAAAAGTTGTGTCATTTGTTAAAGGTGTGATTTTGATCTTCTTAATGCTTAACTCGCTGAAATAAGCATGTTAGTCAAAACAGCATTAAAAATTAAGGCATTTGGTGAAGTTGAGATTTTTTACTTCTCAAGTTCTTATCTCACTCAAATAAGCATGTTAGTCAAAACAGCATAAAAAATTAAGTCATTTGGTAAAGTTCAGATTTATGTCTACTGAAGTGCTTAACTCGCTGAAATAAGCATTTTAATCCAACCAGCATCAAAAATTAAGTCATTTGGTGAATTTGAGATCTATGCTTCAGAAGTGCTTATCTCTCTCAAATAT
>NW_025968808.1:6042-9906 GCF_021869965.1 Rhincodon typus
ATCTTTGTCTTTTTAAGTGCTTATTTCACTGAAATAGACATGTCAGTCAAAACAGCATCAAAAGTTGAATGTCATGTTGAAGTTGAGACTTCGATCTTCTGCTTTGCTTATCTCACAGAAATAAGCACGTTAGTCAAATCAACATCAAAAGTTGAGTCATTTGGTGAAGTTGAGATTTTTGACTTCCGAACTGCTTGTCTCACTGAAATAAGCATGTTAATCGAATCAGCGTCAAAAGTTGAGTCATTTGCTGAAGTTGAGATTTTGATCTTCCGATGTGCTTATCTAGTGAAATAAGCATGTTAGTCAAAAGAGCATCAATAATTATGCAATTTTGTGAAGTTGAGATTTTTGACTTCTGGAGCGCTTTTCTGACTCAAAGAAACATGTTCGTCTAACCAGCATCAAAAGTTGAGTGTTTTGGTGAAGTTGTGATTTTGGTCTTCTGAGGTGCTTATCTGAGAGAAACAAGCATGTTAGTCAAAGCAGCATCAACATCGAAGACATTTTATTGAAGTTGAGATTTTTGACTTCTGAAGTGCTTACTCACTGAAATGAGCAGTTTCGTCAAATCAGCATCAAAAGTTAGGTCCTGTGGTGAAGCTGAGATTTTAGTCTTTTCATATGCTTATCTCGCTGAAATAAGCATTTTAGTCAAACCGGCATCAAAAGTTGAGTGTTTTGGTGAAATTGAGATTTTGGTCTTCTGATATGCTTATCTCGCTGAAATTAGCGCGTTAGTCAAAAGAACAGCAAAGTTGAGTCATTTGGTGAAGTTGAGATTTTTATTTCTGAAGTGCTTATCTCACTGAAATAAGCATGTTAATCAAATCAGCATCCACACTTGAGTCACTTGGTGAAGTTCAGATGTTGGTCTTCTGAAGTGCTTATCAGAATGAAATAAGCACGTTAGTTAAAACAACATCAAAAATTGAGTCATTTGGTAAAGTTCAGGTTTATGTCGGTTGAAGTGCTTAACTCGCTTTCATGAGCATTTTAATCCAATCAGCATCAAAAATTAAGTCATTTGGTGAACATGAGATTTTTGCCTTGAGAAGTGCTTATCTCACTCAAATATGCATGTTACTCTGAACAACATCAGAAGTTGAGTCATTTGGTGAAGTCAAGATTCTTCACTTCTGAAGTACTTCTTACACTGGAGGAAACCTGTTAGTCAATCCAACATCAAAATTTGAGTCATTTAGTGAAGTTCATATTTTGGTCTTCTGAAGTGCTTATCTGAGTGAAATAAGCATGTCAGTCAAAACAGCATCAAAACTTGAGTGTGATGGTGAAGTTGAGATTTTGGTCTTCTACTTTGGTTTAACTTGCAGAAATAAGCACGTCAGTCAAAACAACATCAAAAGTTATGTAATTTGTTGAAGTTGAAATTTTGGTCTTCTGAAGTGCTTATCTCGGTGAAATGAGCATGTTAGTCAAACTAACATTAAAAATTGAGTCATTTGGTGCGGTTCAGATTTTTGTCTTCTGAAGGGCATATCTCGCTGAAATAAGAATTTTAATCAAACTGGCACCAAAAGTTATGTCATTTGGTGAAATTGAGATTTTAGCCTTTTGAAGTGCGTATCTCACTGAAATAAGCATGTTAGTCAAACCAATATCAAAAAATGAGTCATTTGGTGAAGTTCAGATTTTGGTTTTCTGAAGTGCTTATCTCGCTGAAATAAGCATGTTAGTCAAAACAGCATTAAAAATTAAGTCATTTGGTGAAGTTGCGATTTATGACTTCTGAAGAGCTTATCTCACTCAAATAAGCACGTTAGTGTAAAGAACATCAAAACTTGAGTCATTTGGTGAAGTTCAGATTTTGGTTTTCTGAAGTGCTCATCTGAGTGGAGTAAGCATGTCAGTCAAAACAGCATAAAAGAATTAGGTCATTTGGTGAAGTTGAGATTTTTGATTTCTGAAGTACTTATTTCAGTGAAATAAGCATTTTAGTCAAACCAGCATCAAAAGTTGAGCGTTTTGGTGAAGTTGCGATTTGGGTCTTCTGATATGCTCATCTGACTCAAGTAAGCATGTTAGTCAAAACAGCTTCAAAACTTGAGTCGTTGGCTGAAGTTCAGATTTTGTTCTCCTGAAGTGCTTATCTGAGTGAAAGAAGCATGTTAGTCAAAACAGCATGAACATTTAAGACATTTGGTGAAGTTGAGATTTTTGACTTCTGAAGTGCTTACTCATTGAAATAAGCATTTTAGTCAAATCAGCATCCAAAGTTAGGTCCTTTGGTGAAGTTGAGGTTTTAGTCTTCTCATATGCTTATCTCGCTGAAATAAGCATTTTAGTCAAACCAGGATAAAAGTTGAGTGTTTTGGTGAAATTGGGATTTTGGTCTTCTGATATGTTTATCTCGCTGAAATAAGCACTTTAGTCAAAACAACAGCAATGTTGAGTCATTTGGTGAAGTTGAGATTATTGACTTATGAAGTGCTTATCTCACTGAAATAAGCATGTTAATCAAATTAGCATCAAAAGTTGAGTAATTTGCTGACGTTGAGATTTTGGTCTTTCGTTGTGCTCATCTGAGTGAAATAAGCGTGTTAGTCAAAACAGCGTCAATAATTAAGTCATTTGGTGACGTTGAGATTTTTGACTTCTGAAGTGCTTATTTGACTCAAATAAGCATGTTAGTCTAACGAACATCAAAACTTGAGTCATTTGGTGAAGTTCAGATTTTGGTCTTCTGAAGTGCTTTTCTGAGTGAATTAAGCATGTTAGTCAAAGCAGCATCAACATTTAAGACATTTGGTGAAGTTGAGATTTTTGACATCTGAAGTGATTCCTCACTGAAATGAGCATTTTAGTCAAATCAGCATCAAAAGTTAGGTCCTTTGCTGAAGTTGAGATGTTATTATGCTCATCTGCTTATCTCGCTGAAATAAGAATTTCAGTCAATCCAGCATCAAAAGTTGAGTGTTTTGGTGAAATTGAGATTTTGGTCTTCTGAAGAGCTTAACTCGCTGAAATAAGCATGTTAGTCAAACCAGAATTAAAAATTAAGTCATTTGGTGAAGTGGAGATTTTTGACTTCTGAAGAGCTTATCTCACTCAAATAAACATGTTAGTCTGACCAACATCAAAACTTGAGTCATTTGGTGAAGTTGCGATTTTCGTCTTCTGAAGTGCTTATCTGAGTGAAATCAGCATGTTAGTCAAAACAGCATTAAAAAATCAGTCATTTGGAGAGGTTGAGATTTTTGATTTCTGCATTGTTTGTATCACTGAAATAAGCATTTTAGTCAAGTCAGCATCACAATTTGAGTGTTTTGGTGAAGTTACGATTTTGGTCTTCTGATATGCTTATCTAACTGAGATAAGCACGTTAGTCAAAACAACATTAAAAATTGAGTCATTTTGTGAAGTTCAGATTTTGGTCTTCTGAAGTGCTTAACTCACTCAAATATGCATTTTAGTCCAACCAGCATCAAACGTTGATTCGGTTGGTGGAGTTGAGATTTTAACCTTCTGAAGCGCCTATTTCGCTGAAGTAAGCATGTTAGTCAAAACAACATCAAAAGTTGAGTCATTTGGTGAAGTTGAGATTTTGATCTTCTGAAGTGTTTATCTCAATGAACTAAGCATGTCATTCAAACAAACAAGCAGAACTGACATGCTGAAGTTGAGATTTTTTTACTTCTCAAGTTCTTATCTCACTCAAATAAGCATGTTCGTCAAAACAGCATAAAAAACTAAGTCATTTGGTAAAGTTCAGATTTGTGTCTACTGAAGTGCTTATCTCACTCAAATATGCAAGTTTGTCAAAACAGCATAAAAAAATTAAGTCATTTGATAAAGCTCAGATTTGTGTCTACTGAAGTGCTTATCTCATTCAAATATGTATGC
>NW_025968808.1:9916-20113 GCF_021869965.1 Rhincodon typus
GTCTTCCGATGTGCTTATCTCGTGAAATAAGCGTGTTAGTCAAAACAGAATCAATAATTAAGTCATTTGGTGACGTTGAGATTTTTGACTTCTGAAGTGCTTATCTGACTCAATTAAGCATTATAATCTAAAGAACATCAAAACTTGAGACATTTAGTGAAGTTCAGATTTCGGTCTTCTGAAGTGCTTATCTGAGTGAAATAAGCATGCTTGTCCAAAAAAGCATAAAAAAAAAAGTCATTTGGTGAATTTGAGATTTTTGCCTTCAGAAGTGCTTATCTCACTCAAATATGCATGTTACTCAAAACAACATCAAAAGTTGAGTCATTTGGTGAAGTTGAGACTTTGATCTTCGGAAGTGCTTATTTCACTGAAATAAACATGTCAGTCAAAACAGCATCAAAAATTGAGTGTCATGTTGAAGTTGAGACTCTGGTCTTCGGCTGTGCTTATCTCGCAGAAATAAACACGTTAGTCAAATCAACATCAGAAGTTGAGTCATTTGGTGAAGTTGAGATTTTTGCCTTCTGAATTGCTAATCAAACTGAAAAACGCATGTTAATCGAATCGACGTCAAAAGTTGAGTCATTTGCTGAAGTTGACATTTTGGTCTTGCGCTGTGCTTATCTCGTGAAATAAGCGTGTTAGTCAAAACAGTATCAATAATTAAGTCATTTGGTGACGTTGAGATTTTTAACTTCTGAAGAGCTTATCTGACTCAAATAAGCATTTTAGTCTAACCAACATCAAAACTTGAGTCATTTGGTGAAGTTCAGATTTTGGTCTTCTGAAGTGCTTATCTGAGTGAAATAAGCATGCTCGTCAAAAAAAGCATTAAAAAATTAAGTCGTTTGGTGAAGTTGAGATTTTTGACTTTGGAAGTGCTTATCTCACTGAAATAAGCATTTTAGTCCAACCAGCATCAAAAGTTGAGTGTTTTGTTGAAATTGCGATTTTGGTCTTCTGATATGTTTATATAACTGAAATAAGCACGTCTGTCAAAACAACATCAAAAATTGAGTCACTTGGTAAAGTTGAGATTTATTTCTACTGAAGTGCGTATCTCACTCAAAACAACATCAAAAGTTGAGTCATTTGGTGAAGTTGCGGTTATTGACTTCAGAAGTGCTAATCTCACTCAAATAAGAATGTTAGTAAAAGAAATATTAAAATTTGATTCATTTTGTGAAGTTCGGATTTTGGTCTTCTGAAGTGCTTTACTCGTTGGTACATGCAATTTTGTCCAACCAGCATCAAAAGTTGAGTCGTTTGGTGAAGTTGAGATTTTAGCCTTCTGAAACGCTTAACTCGCTGAAGTAAGCGTGTTCATCAAAACAGTACCAATAATTAAGTCATTTAGTGAAGTTGAGACTTCGATCTTCTGAAGTGCTTATTTCACTGAAATAAACATGTTAGCCAAAACAGCTCCAAAAGTTGAGTGTCATGAAGTTCAGACTTTGGTCTTCTGCTTTGCTTATTTCGCAGAAATCAACACGCGAGTCAAAACAACATCAAAAGTTGCGTCATTTGGTGAAGTTGAGACTTTCATCTTCTGACGTGCTTGTCTCGCTGAAATAAGGCTTTTAGTCCAACCAGCATCAAAAGTTGAGTGTTTTGGTGAAGTTGCGATTTTGTTCTTCTGATATGCTTATCTAACTGAAATAAGCACGTCAGTCAAAACAACATCAATAATTGAGTCACTTGGTAAAGTTGAGATTTATTTCTACTGAAGTGCTTATCTCGCTGAAATGAGAATGTTAGTCAAACTAACATCAAAAATTGAGTCATTTGGTTAAGTTCAGATTTTAGCCTTCTAAAGTGCTTATCTCACTCGAATAAGCATGTTCGTCTAACGAACATCAAAACTTGAGTTATTAGGTGAATTTCTGATTTTGGTCATCTGAAGTGCTTATCTCACAGTTGTTGGCATTTCAGTCAAACCAGCATCACAAGTTGAATGTTTTGGTGAATTTGCGATTTTGGTCTTCTGATATGCTTATCCAACTGAAATAAGCACGTTAGTCAAAACAACATCAAAAATTGAGTCATTTGGTAAAGTTCAGATTTATGTCTACTGAAGTGCTTAACTCGCTGAAATAAGCATTTTAATCCAACCAGCATCAAAAATTATGTTATTTTTGCGAAGTTGAGAATTTTGTCTTCAGAATTGCCTGTCCCAGTCAGATATGCATGTTACTCAAAACAACATCAAAAGTTGAGTCATTTGGTGGAGTTCAGATTTTTGTCTTCTGAAGTGATTATCTCACTCGAATAGGCATGTTAGTTAAACAAACATCAAAACTTGAGTCATTTTGTGAACTTCAGATTTTCGTCTTCTGAAGTGTTTAAATCGCTGAAATAAGCATTTTAAACCAAATAGCATCAAAAATTGTATCGCATGGTTAAGTTGAGGTTTTACACTTCTGAGGCGCTGAACTCGCTGAAGTTAACATGTTAGTCAAAACAACATCAAAAGTTGAGTCACTGGGTGAAGTTGCGATTTTGATCTTCTGAAGTGCTTATCTCAAAAAAATAATCATGTCATTCAAACAACATGAAAAACTAACTCATTTGGTGGAGTTGAGATATTGGTCTTCTGATGTGCTCAACTCCCTGAAATAAGCAGTTTGGTCCAACCAGATTCAAACGTCAAGTCATTTGGTGAAGTTCAGATTTTTGGCTTCTGAGGTGCTTATGTCGCTGAAGTAAGCATGTTACTCAAACCAGCATCAAAAGTTAGGTCATTTGGTGAAGTTGATGTTTTAGTCTTCTGATATGCTTAACTCGCTGAAATAAGCATTTTAATTTCACTAGCATCGTAAATTAAGTCAAATGGTGAAGTTGAGGTTTTTGCCTTCTGACGTCCTTAAATCGCTCTAATAAGCATGTTTGTCAAAACAAAGTCAACAGTTGAGTCATTTGGTGAAGTTGAGATTTTTGACATCTGAAATGCTTATCTCACTGAAATAAGCATGTTAATCAAATCAGCATCAAAAGTTGAGTCTTTTGCTGAAGGTGAGATTTTGGTCGTCCGATGTGCTTATCTGAGTGAAATAAACGTGTTAGTCAAAACAGCATCAATAATTAAGTCTTTTGGTGATGTTGAGATTTTTGACTTCTGAACTGCTTATCTGACTCAAATAAGCATTTAGTCTAACCAGCATCAAAACTTGAGTCATTTGGTGAAGATCAGATTTTTTCTTCTGAACTGCTTATCTGAGTGAAATAAGCATGCAAGTCAAAACAGCATAAGAAAAAGTCATTTGTTGAAGTTGAGATTTTTGAATTCTGAAATGCTTATCTCACAAAAGTAAGCATTTTAGTCAAACCAGAATCAAAAGTTGAGTGTTTTGGTGAAGTTGCGATTTTGGTCTTCTGATATGCTTATCTAACTGAAGTAAGCACGTTCGTCACAACAACATCAAAAATTGAGTCGTATTTGGTAAAGTTGAGATTTATATCTACTGAAGTGCTTAACTCGCTGAAATAAGAATTTTTATGCAACCTGCATCAAAAATTAAGTCATTTGGTGAAGGGTGAGATTTTTGCCTTCAGAAGTGCTTATCTCACTCAAATATGCATGTTACTCAAAACAACATCAAAATTTGAGTCATTTTGTGAAGTCGAGATTCTTCACTTCTAAAGTGCTTATTTCAATGGCAGAAGCCTGTTAGTCAATCGAACATCAAAATTTGAGTCATTTAGTGATGTTCAAATTTTGGTCTTCTGCAGCGCTTAGCTCACTGAAATTTGCATGTTCGTCAAAACAGCATAAAAAGTTGTGTCATTTGTTGAAGTTGAGATTTTGATCTTCTGAAGTGCTCAGTTCGCTGAAATGAGCATGTTAGTCAAACTAACATCAAAAATTGAGTCATTCAGTGAAGTTGAGCACGCACTGAGAGGATGCTGTACTTTTGAAGAGTCAGTATTGAGGAAGTGCTGCATTGTCGGAGAGTCAGTATTAAGAGAGTACAGCGCTGCTGGAACGTCAACTTGAGGATTTGCTATGCTGTAGGAGGGTCAATAATGATGGAATTCTGCACTGTCAGAGGGTTAAAATTAAGGGAGAGCTACAGATTCAGAGGGTTAATGTTGATGGGGGTGTTGCATAAAGTGGTGATGGCTAAGTGGTACGTCATGCTACACTATTGAAGGGTCAGCACTGCGAGAAAGCCACCCTCTCAGAGGGTCAATATTAAGGGAGAGCTTCACTGTCAGGAGGTCAATAATAAGAGAGTGCTCCAGCATCGAGGCTCAATATTAAGTGAATGCTACACTGGCAGAGAGTCAATTATGAGTGGGTGCTGAAGTGTTGCAGAGTAAGTACGGAGGGAGTACTGCATTGTCATTGTCATCACTATCGGAAGGCCAATTTTCAGGGAGTGCTGCACTGTCAGAGTGTCACTACTGAGGGAGTACTGCATGGTCAGAACAGTCAGCCATGATGGAGTGCTGCACTGTCAGAGGGTCAATATTAAGGGTGTGCTGCACTGTTAGACAGTCACTGATGAGCTAGTGATGCACTGTGTGGAGTCAGTACTGAGGGAAACAACCCTGTCAGAGGGTCAACAGTAAGAGTGTGCCAGCGGGTCAGTGCTGAGGAATTACAGCACTGAGAGACGGTCAGCACTCCCTCAGTCCTGACTCTCCGACAGATTAGCTACTCCCTCAGATTCAGTACTGCCTCAGAACTGACCATCTGGCAACGAGGTACCAACTCAGAACTGACCCTCTGGCCATTATGACCTCTCTCAACATTGACATTTTAATCATGAGGGTCTTCCTTTAATCATGGGGATGTTCAGCACTTCCTCAGTACTACTGTCCCCCTGACAGTGTTGCATCACCTCACAACTGACCATATTAAAATGAGGCATCATCTCAATTTGATCCTTTGACAATTATGCACTCCCTCAGCACTGACGCTCTGACAAAAAGGCACTCCATCAGTAGTGACCCTTTGATAGCGCTGCAGTACCTCAGTACTGATCCTCTAATTGTGCGACATTCCCTCAATTCTTATCCCATTACAATGAGGCACCGCATTAGTATGGCCCTCTGACAAAGTAGCACAGACAGAGAGCTGACCTATTGATAATGAAGACCAGTGCTGACCCTCAGAGTGCTGCTCTACCACAGGACTGACACTCTAATCCTGCAGCACAGTTTCAATTCAGACCCCTTTACAAGGAGGCATCAGCTCAGTATTGACCCTCTGGCAATTATGTACGCCACAGATCTGACACTCTGACAGTGCTACAAAACCTCAGTCCTGGCCCTCTGATCTTGAGGCACTCACTCAATTCTGACCCTGTTACATTGACAGTGCAGTTCTTCCTCATTGTTGACCCTGTCGCAGTGCAGAATTCACTAACGCTGACCCACTCACAGTGCGGTCTACTTTTAATACTGAACGTCTGACAGTTCTACGGGGAGCTGACTCTGACAGTGCAGCATTCTCTCAGTATTGACCCTCTGACAGTATTTAGGGGAGTGCTGCACTGTCAGAGAGTCAGGACTGAGGAAAAGCTGCACTGTCAGAGGGCAAATATTAATGGAGTACTCGGGTCAATTTTAATGGAATTGTGCACTGTCACAAATTCAAAATTAAGAGAGTGCTGCACTGTCAGAGGGTAAATGATGAGAGAGTGCTGCGCTGTGGAAGGCCTGTACTGAAAGGGAGCCGCCCTGTCAGAGGGTCTATATTAAAGGAGTGCTGCACTGTGAGGGTGTCAATATTTAGTAAATGCTCCAGTCTCAGAGGGTCAATTTGATGGCAGCATATCTCTCTGAAATTATCTTGTTGGAGGGTGAGTACTAAAGTAGTGCTGCTCCGTCCGAGGGTTCGTATAAAGGGAGTGATGCACTATCAGATGATCAGGAGTGCTGAAGTGAGGGGGGGCGCGGTGGTGGTCAGCATTAAGCGGGTCAGAATTGAGGGTGTGCTGCATTGAGGGCGGTCACAGTGAGGGTGGTCAGCACTGAGGGAGTGCTGCACAGAGTGGGGTCAGCACTGCGGTGGTCCTGCACTGAGGTGCGTCAGCACAGAGTGGGTCAGTATTGAGGGAGTGCTGCACTGAGGGGGTGCTGCACGGAGTGGGCGCTGCACTGAGGGGTTTCAGTACTGAGGGATGCTGCACAGTTTGGTGTCAGGACTGAGGGAGCGCTGCATTGAGGGGATCAGTACTGAGGTGTGGTCAGCACTGAGGGGTGGGTCAGCAATGACAGGGGGTCAGCACAGAGGGATGTCAGCACTGATTGAATGCTGAGGGAGTGCTGCAGTGAGGGAGTGGTGCACTGAGAGAGTTCTGCACTAAGGGAGTGCTTCACTTACAAAGTGCTGCTCTGAGCTGGATCAGCACTGAGGGCCGGTCATCACTGAGGCAGTGCATCGCTAAGGCAGTGCATCGCTGAGGGAGCGCAGTGCTGAGGGAGCGCAGTGCTGAGGGAGTGCAGCGCTGATGGAGCGCAGTGTTGAGGGAGCACAGTGTTGAGGGAGCGTGGTGCTGAGAAGGGTCAGCATTAAAGCAGGTCAGCACTGAGGGAGTGCTGCACTGAGGGCGGCCAGCACTGAAGGGAAGTCAGCACTGATGGGGTAAGTACTGAGGGAGTGCTGCACTGAGTGGTGACAGCCGTGAGGGTGCATTGCACTGTTGGAGGACCAGTGCTGTGAGACTGTCCGAAGTTCAGTATTGAGGAAGTGGCACACTGAGGGGGGTCAGCACGGAGGGAGTGCTGCACTGAGTGGGGTGGGGTCAGCACTGAGTGGATTCAGCATTGATTGGGGTCAGCACAGAGGGAGTGCTGCACAGAGGGGTGTCAGCAATGAGTGAGTGCTCTACAGAGGGGTCAGCACTGATGGAGTGCTGTACAGACGGCGGCCAGCATTTGAGGGAGGTCAGCACTGACTGGGTCAGTACTGAGGGAGTGCTACACTGAGGGATTGATGCATTGAGGGGGCGTCAACACTGCGGGGACGTCAGCACTGAGGGGGTCATCACCAAGGGCATGCTGCACTGAAGGAGTGATGCACTGAGGGAGCGCTGCACTGAGGGAGGGCTGCACTGAGGTAGTGCTGGACAGAGTAGGGTCAGCACTTAGAGGGGTCAGCACTGTAGGTGGTCAGCACTGAAGGGAGGTCAGCACCGAAGGGGTCAGTAGTGAGGAAGTGGTGCACTAAGGGAGCACTGTACAGAGGGGGATCAGCACAGAGGCCGGCCAGCACTGAAAGGAGGTCAGCACTGAGTGGGGTCAGAACTGAGGGAGTGCTGCATTGAGGGCGACCAGCAGTGAAGGGAGGATAGCACGGAGGGAGTGCTGCACTGAGGGAGTGCAGCACTGAGGGAGCGCTGCACGGAGGGAGTGCTGCACGGAGTGGGTGCTGCACGGAGTGCGTGCTGCAAGGAGGGGGTGCTGCACGGAATGGGAGCTGCACGGAGTGGGTGCTGCACTGAGGGGGTGCTGCACGGAGGGAATGCTGCACGGAGGGAGTGCCGCACTGAGGGGCGTCAGCACTGATGAGGGTCACACTGAGGGGGTTCAGAACTGATGGGGGATCAGCACCGAGGGGGGTTCAGCACTGGGAGGGGTCAGCACTGAGGGAGTGCTGCACAGAGCGGCGTCAGCACTGAGGGAGTGCTTCACTGAGCGGTGTCAGCACTGATGGTGTCCAGCACTGATGGGGGGTCAGTAATGAGGGAGCTCAGCACTCAGGGAAGTCAGCACTGAGAGAGGTCAGCACTGGGGGGAGTAAGCACTGAGAAAATTCTGCACTGATGGGCTCCTGCACTGAAGGAGTGCTGCACTGCAGGTGTGCTGCATTGCGAAAATGCTGCACTGAGCGTGTGCTGTACTGAGTGAGGTCAGCACTGGGGGGTCAGCACTGAGGGACTGCTGCACAAATGTGGGTCAACACTGAGGGAGTGCTGCACTGATGGGGAGTCAGCACTGAGGGATTGCTGCTCTGAGGGTCTGCTGCACTGAAGGGGGTCAGCAAAGACGGAGTGCTGCACTGAGGGCGGCTAGCACGGAAAGGAGGTTAGCACTGAGGGAGTGCTGCACTGAGGGAGTGCTGCACAGAGCGGGGTCAGCACTGAGGGAGTGCTGCACAGAGCGGGGTCAGCATTGAAAGAGTGCTGCACTGAGGGGTGTCAGCACTGATGGGGGGCCAGTACTGATGGGGGTCAGTACTGAGGGAGGTCAGCACTGAGGAAGTGCTGCACTGCGGGAGTGATGCATTGAGTGGGTGCTGCACTGATGGGGCATCAGCACTGAGGGGTGTCAGCACTGAGGGGTGTCTGCACTGTCGGAGTGCTGCACTGTCGGAGTGCTGCACTGAAGGGGGTCATCAATGGGGGGGGTCAGCATTGAGTGGGGTCAGCACTGAGGGGTGTCAGCACTGAGGAGTGCTGTACTGAGTGGGGTTCTGCACTGAGGGAGTGCTGCACTGAAGCAGGTCAGCACTGAGGGAGTGCAGCACTGAAGGTGTCCAGCACTGAAGGGAGTTCAGAACTGACGGTTAGGTACTAGGGAGTGCTGCACATTGGTGGGTCAACACTGAGGAAGTGTTGCACAGAGTGGGGTCAGCACTGAGGGGGGTCAGCACTGAAGAGGATCAGCACAGAGGGAGTGCTGCACTGAGGGCGTCCAGCACTGAGGGGAGGTCAGCACTGACGGGGTAAGTACTGAGGCAGTGCTGCACTGAGTGAGGTCAGCACTGAGGGAATGCTGCACTGAGGGAGTGCTGCAATGAAGGGCTGCTGCAATGAGGGGAGTCAGCACTATGGGAGTGCTTCACTGAGGGGTGCCAGCTGTGAGGGTGTACTGCACTGTTGGAGGGTCAGTAATGTGAGACTATGCGAGGGTCAGTATTGACGAAGTGGCGCACTGAGTTGGACAGTATTGAGGAAGTTGCACACTGCGGATGGTCAGCATTGAGGGGGGTCAGCAATGAGGGAGTGCTGCACTGACGGAGTGCTGCACTGAGGGGTGTCAGCACTGAGGGGGTGCTGCACTGAGAGAGTGCTGCACTGAGGGAGTGCTACACTAATAGGGGTCAGCACTGAGTGGGGTCAGCACTGAAGTGGGTCAGCACTGAGGGAATGCTGCACTGAGTGAGGTCAGAATTGGAGCGGGTCAGCACTGAGGGAGTGCTGCACTGAAGGCGGCCAGCACTGAAGGGAGATCAGCACTGACGGGATCAGTAATGAGGGAGTGCTGCTCTGAGGGGAGGTCCACACTGAAAAAGGTCAGCACTGAGAGAGTGCTGCACTGAGGGGCGTCAGCACTGACGGAGTGATTCACTGAGTGGTGACAACCGTGAGGGTACATTGCACTGTTGGAGGGACAGGGCTGTGACACTGTACGAAGATCAGTATTGAGGAAGTAGCACACTGAGCGTGGTCAGGACTGAGGGCAGTCAGCACTGAGGGCGGTCAGCACTGAAAGGAAGTCAGCACTGAAGTGAAGTCAGCACTGTCAGGGACAAAAATGAGGGAGTGCTGCACTGAGAAGGGTCAGCAATGCGGCGGGTCAGCACTGAGGGAGGTCAGCACTGAGGGGCGTCAGCACTGAGCGAGTGTTGCAGAGACGGTGAACAGCCCTAAAGTAGTGCTGTACAGAATGGGGTCAGCACTCAGAAGGGTCAGCACTGAAGGTGGTCAGCACTCAAGACTGGTCAGCACTGATGGGGTGGGTACTGAGGGAGTGCTGTACAGAGGGGTCAGCACTGAGGGAGTGTATAGAGCAGGGTGGTGTCAGAATTGAGGTACTGCTGGAAAGAGTGGGGTCAGCACTTCGAGGGGTCAGCACTGAAGGCGGTCAGCACTGAAGGGAGGTCAGCACTGACGGGAGGTCAGCACTGACGGGGTCAGTAGTGAGGAAGTGGTGCACTGAGGGAGTGCTGTACAGAGGGGGATCAGCACTGAAGCCGGCCAGCACTGAAGGGAGGTCAGCAGTGAGCGGAATCAGCACTGAGAGAGTGCTGCACAGGCCGCGGTCAGCACTGAGGCACTCCTGCACTCAGTGGGACAGCAATGAGGGAGTGCTGCACTGAGGGCGGCAAGCACTGAAGGGAGGTTAACATTGAGGGACTGCTGCACTGAGGGAGCGCTTCACTGACAGGGGGGCAAGAATTAGGGGAGCGGGGAAACACTGAGGAGGTTATTACTGAAGAGGGTCAGCACTGAGGGAGTGCTG
>NW_025968809.1:0-20110 GCF_021869965.1 Rhincodon typus
CTGAAGAAGGGTCTAGGCTCGAAACGTCAGCCTTCCTGCTCCTCTGATGCTGCTTGGCCTGCTGTGTTCATCCAGCTCTGCACCTTGTTATCTCAACCAAGTGATAATTTCACCACACCCACATCCTACATGTCTAGAGTAACTCAACATTGTAACTGCTATCCTTTTAATAAAGAAAAAATGCTGTGACTGGAAGTTTTTAGCTTTTGACAGGGAGGAAACTTCTCTTGGACCTTTATGGAGGAGGGTGCTCCTTAATCCTGATATCAATATGATTTTTAGCCTGATAACGTTTTAAGTCTATTTTATTCAAATGGATTTGTGATATGAAAAGAAATTGCAACCAGAATTTGTAAGGTGAAAATATTTCATTGGTCTGAAGCAAGAGGGCACAAAATACTTCTTTTCTTGGTTCCCTACTGTCTTGGGCAAAGTTTATTCCTCAATCACTACAATAGATTTTTTTGTCATTACCTCTGAGCCATTTGTAGGACTTCACTTTGTGCAAATTGGCTGCCACAATTTTCTAATTCCAACAATTACTGCATTGCAAAAATATTTCAGAGGCTGTAAAACACTTTGTGATGGCCTGCGGTCATGAATCAGTGATATAAATGCAAGTCTTTTTCTTTTCATCATTCTGTTTTTAAGGATGTTCTCTAGTTTACTTAGTTTATTTATCATATGTCTGGTTTCTTTAGTGTTTGCTGAACTTTATTTGGTTTTGTTTTTCATTTAGTGAGTAAGGATTTTAATTCCATACTCACCGCAGGCTCGTTTAACTAGATTGAGTTTGCCTTTATGTTAGATCGATGTGTAGATTTACATTGGTATCAGTTTAGTTTGTTTACCTTTATGTTGATTTATTAAATACTAGATCTTTTCCCTGTGGGTTAAATGAGGGTGTCTGTCTTTGTGATATAAATAAATCAGTTTTTTTTTGTTTTGGTTTGGTGAATGTGGTTCTGGTTTGTATGCTATTCTTCTGAATACACATCTGTTTATATGCTGGTGGTGTGACTACAGATATGGTTTTTAGATGGATTAATGAATAAGCCATTTAAAGCAGAAAATATTTAATCTTAGACCCTTTGTCGAACAGTGACGTACACTGGAATCACTCCGAGAAAATTTCCAGTACACAGATCAGCCTGAGCATAACATCTACTTAATTATTATGCGTCAAATGAAATGCTTTTATGGTACACATTCCAATTTATTGGACTCCAAACCATCTGAACTATTGCTCAGATTGTCTGATTTCAGACAATGTCATTTCTCCCTAATCATAACCTCTCTCCCATTACTTCAATGCAAAATCTAGCCCACTCCAGGTGGTAAGAGATTGTTTATATTACAACACATAGAGTATTTTACTATTTTATTTTTAGCTTAAGCTTGGATTGTGAGCTTTTCAGTTTTTTTTTCCAAAGTACTGAAAGTGTAAAGTAGTAGGTGGTTTGATAGGTTATGTTGCAGATCCAATATTCTAAATGTTTGAAAGCTCAGGCAGTGTTTAATTGATCATTTGCCAGCATCATTGATTGTGATTATCGAGTGATAGTAAATGAAAGTTTAATGTTACAGATCTTTGGCACCATTATAAAAACTGAAAATGCCCAGTTCTGATGAAAGGTCACAAACCTGAAACATAGACTCTGCATATTTCTCCACTGATGCTGAGTATATCCAGTGCATTCAGCTTTTTAAATTGAAAATAGAGTCCTTCATTCAGTTGCACATGTTGTATATTCCTCGGTCTCCGTTTGCTTTCTTTGGAAAGGGTTAAGCGAAGCCCAGTCTAATTTTGCTTTTATTAAAGTCAAGTTAGATATGCAAAACCAGAACACCAAATTGCCTTGACTTCCCTAAATATGTCCTCTCGAGGGCTGGCTGGGAGCAGGAGCTGCACCATCATGGTGTTCTAAGCACATGCAATTAACAAAGTTGCCCTCAAGAAGTTTGTTGTGATGACCTCTCTTCTGGAACTATTAGTCTGTATAATGAAAGTACCCCAAGTATAGGTAGGAAGTTCATAGATTTGAAGATTTGAAGAACAGCCATACCAGACTCAAAACATTAAAGCTGTTTCTGTCGCCACAGATACTGCCAAACCTGCTGAGTTTCTCTAGCGAGCTCTGTGTTTGCTTCAGATTTCAGATTTCCTGCCTTTATTAGAGACAGAAAGAATCCCTGCCAGGGGCTTAATGGGAAGTTGTCACCCAGCTGTCTCTCAACATATGAGACAGAATGGTACAGCTTGTTAGGGGGGTGGCAGATAATGATCGGGAGCACTTTCTTCCCTCATACATTTCAAGAACAAGGCAAGCCATAAACAGTGGTAGCAACAGAAAAAATGATCCAGTTATTGTCGCTTTTGCTGGCCAATGATATTTCACCAACATTTTTATTATCATTAGCACTCAGAGCATCATGTACACAAAATCTAGGAGGCTCAACGAGAAGTAGAACTACTCTCCCCCATCCTGATTTTTTTTCTTGGAAACTGTCATGAAGACAGTCTCCAAATCCCAGAGATGCACCAAAATCTCTCTCTTCCTCACTTTTGCTGTTTATTTGCTGTTGGCCTTCTGTTGGCATGATCTTAGCAGAAAGTTCTTCACCATGTCCACAGCTGGCATTTCTCAGCCAACTGGCATTGAAACAGTCTAATACATAAACTGCTACTTGCTAGCAGGATCAGAATTTGATGGACATTTGGAATCTGACTGTTTGGGTGGGATGTGGTGGTTGGGTGAGAAATGGAAGAGATGAGCAAAATCAGAAAGTTCAACTGGCCAAGAAGGCATCCCAAGGAAAACCAAAGGCCAGTGAATTCTGTACCTTCTGAGCACACTGTCTTTATCTGCAGGAAGTGCAGTGGAGACAGAATGGTGCTCCTGAGCTGCACAAGGTGATGTTTCACACAGAGTTGCACACAAGGTGCAAGCCATCATCTCACAAAACAGAAAGAAAAGCTTGCTGAGGAAGAAATAGAAAGATATTTTGATAAGATATGATAATGTATGATGGGAGGAGATGTCTGCAATAAATAAACCAGTTGCTTACATGTGTTTGGTGAGATGGCCTATTCCTCCAATGTACAATTCTGTATAATTCAAGGTATCTGGTAAGCAGCTGGCTTTTTTTAAAATCCAGTACTTTGTACAGTGCAGGGCAAATTCTTTTGTAATCCTTTAAACCAGTTAAAGTTGCCCAGCATTCTGATTTATTTCTTTCATTATTCTATGAGTTCATTCTATCTGATAGATTGACTTCCTAACTACTTCCCTCACCGTTGTGGAAATTGTTTTGAAGGTGTTATCAAGACTAACAACACAAATGACTAAACAAATAAATAGAGTAGAAGTAATCTGATTGTTAGGGGAAAGTCCCAAACACTTCCTTCCATCATTATTAAATACCCATAACCTTAGGTCTGCTACTTTCTTACATTAACACCAAACAAATGCCAGCCAATGACCATCTCCAATAACAGACAATCTAACCACCCTCCTTTGACATTCAATGGTCTTACCACCACTGAATACCCCACTATCAACATCCTAGGGGTTACCATTGACCAACTGGACTCACCATATAAATACATTGGCTACATGAGCAGGCCAGAGACTAGAAATATTACAGCGAGTAGCTCACTTCCTGACTCCCTAAAGCCTATTCATCATCTATAAGGCACAAGTCAGGAGTGTGATGGAATACTCTCCACTTGCTTGAAAGGCTGCAGTTTCAAACACACTCAAGAAGCTTGATACCATCCAGGACAAAGCATCCTGCCTGATTGGCACCACATCCACAAGCATCCACTCCCTCCACCACTGAAGCTCAGTAGCAGCAGTCTGTTCTATCTACAAGATGATCTACAGAAATTCAACAAAGACCTTCAGACGGCACCATCCAAACCCATGAGCACTTCCATTTAGAAGGCCAAGAGCAACAGACACATGGGAACACCACCACCTGCAAGTTCCTCTCCAAGCCACTCACCATCCTGGTTTGGAAATATGTCGCCATTCCATCTCTGTCACTGAATCCTGGAATTCTCTCCCTAATGGCATTGTGGGTCAACCTTCAGCACATGGACTGCAGGGGTTCAAAAAGGCAGCTCAACACCACTTTCTCAAGGTTGTCTAAGGACAGATAATAAATACTGGCCCAGCCAGTAATGCCCATATCCGACAAGTGAATAAAAAAAATTAAACATTTTTAATCCGTCACTTTGAAAGGCTAACGCTTCCATTTATATAAGAAAAATTTACACTTATGTATCAGTCTACATGACCTCAGGATTTCCAAAGCTTTTCACAGCCAGTGTAGCCACTGTTATAAAACAGGAAAATGTGGAAGCCAGTCTGATACATAGCAAGCCCCTATACACTGATCAGTAAATAAACTATTTTAGTGATGTTTGCTAAAGGACTAGCATTAGCTGGGATAGTGTGGGGAGCTCTCCAGCTCTTAGTTGAATAACTGCAACTTTTACATTCACCTGTGAGGACAGACAGAGTCTCAGTTTAATAATTTATAAGAAGATAGTTCACTAAGAAATTTATTATGATTGTAATAATTATTTATATGATAATAATGCTCAGTGTAATGACCACCTTGTACCTGTACTGGTAATAATTGCTCCTTCACCTTGACTAGTCCTTTTTGATTAAACCCTTCAGTTTGCAAAACCAGAATACCAAATTGACTTTCCTAAGTGCATCATCTTGAGGCCTGACTGGGAACAGAAGCTGCTCAGAATCATGGTGTTCTGAGCACATACAGTTGTGCAGAAACTGGTTGCTATTTACAGCTTTATTTAAGTTTATTTACAGCTAATCTTTAATTACCTGCTGGGAAAGCAGAGGATAGTTTATTTACCATTTCAACATGGAGGATATGGCAACAAACTTCAAACAAAATGCACTGAGATTTTCCCCTCACAATGATGGTTGCTTGTGTTTATTATATTAATAATCATGGGAGACTGTCAGTCAATTATTATTTCTTTTGTTACACCAGACTTTGGGAAATTCCAGAGCAATGGAAAGCTTCAGACTCCTATCCAAGCATTTGACAAAACAGTTCTAAGTTCAAAACTAGTCAATAACAAATCAACACCATATAATCAGACTAGAATAACTTCTCTTTTTATTGACTCAAGTTAATGTAATTTGCTCATAGCACAGCCAATGCAATCAGATTATCATGGTCTTTCAGATTGGTCCATGTAATGCCTACTATTTATATTAGTTGTTGCAGTATTGCAATGTCGCTCAGTAATAACTGTGACACTGCCTGGAAAGGATGTTCTCAAAAAAACTGCATTCTTTACTTTTTGTTTTCCATTCAGCCATTACATTACAAGAATTGTAACAATCCGGCACTTCAATCCACCATACAGAGTTTTTAAAAGGAAAGGTCAATTTAAATAATTTCAGTCCCATTGAATTGAAGATTGGCCCTGTGCAAGTCTCCAACTCCTGCCATTTCTACTGTTGCCTAAGATTTCTTTGTGCTTTTATATGCCTTAAATTTGTCTTAACCCAGCATTATTGTGCTTCAAATGACTAATTTACATCAGATTAAGTCAAAATACTGCAGATACTGGAAACCTAAAATAAAAACAGAAACTGCTAGTAGAGATCAGCAGATTGTCGTTGAGGAGAGAAACAGAGTTAACGTTTCACATCAAAACTGACTCTTCTTCAACCAGATCTGGTTGAAAGTCATGTTCAGCTCAACGCATTCAATCTGCTAAATTAATTCTTTCTTCGCAAGTTATGTCTGCTAATGTATTTCCAATATTTGTGCTGAATTATAATGGCCTGGATTTTCTCTTGACCTGATAGTTGTTATGCCAATCTAGTGCAGGGATACTGTGGAATCCCCATCATAGCAGACTCCAAAGGAATTAACTTGGAAATTGAAGCTTCTCCTTTGCACCCGGAACCTTCCAAAAGTATCAAATTTAAATTCTAGAATTCAGAAGTTTCCAATGAAATTAAGTAAATAAACTCAGGAAAAATCAAATGATTAAAGACCTCATCTAATTCCTGAGTAACTATTCAATCGACCCAATACCTACCTCATTAATCCTCAACTACAACTTCCAAAGACCACACAGAACCCTCAGACCCTGACCAGCACCCCCAGAACACTATACCCCCTCTCCCAACTTCACCCACTTTGAACCCAACCCATGCTTCCCCCACTGCTGGTCTAGAATCTCCCTTCCCTCACTACTGAACTCGAACCCTTTCCCTCACTGCTGTACATGCTCCCCTCTCACTCAGCACCTGACCCCCCACTTCTCCTGTTACTGGATACACACTGTTCCTATCCCATACTAGACTTGATTTCTCCCACCAAATCCAGCCTGCCTCAAACATTGCATCACTTACCTGGCCCCCTTGCCACTTGGACCTCTTCCCATGATGTATCCTACCATCCTTCCCTACAAACCTGGCACCTTAATCCCTATTCATCTGGCATCCTACCCTGGCACCCTACCCACCTGGTACTCGACTATCCTATCTATCTGACACCCTATCCTCGTGGCACACTAATCTCATACTCAATTTACATACTTACTGTTTGACAGCATCTGTCAAAGTGGTTGCCTGTGATTCTGGAACTTTAAATTTCAAAATGCAGCCTCTATCACTGTGTAAAGGGTGTGTAGTTTGCCTTCTTCAGATTACCTATTAGCATTATGAAAGAGCCGTCAGATTGGAAGTATGCCTTTGCATATCTGAGGGCGGTCTAATTAGAAGCATTGAGTTCCTGAGTTCCCTGAAGCAGAAGGGCGGAGTGCAAATCTACATGAGATTGCCATTCCTCGGAAAAGCCAGCCCAATATGTCCCGTACAGAATGGATGTATTGTAATGCGACTATCTTTCCTAGCTGGAAAAGGCTGGCACCAGAGATCGACAACTCATTTCCTGCCAAAGTTCTTCACAGGGCAATATGTTGGCACACAGGTTAGCACTGCTATCTCACAGCACCAGGAACCCGGGTTCGATTCCAGCCTTGGGTGATTGTCTGTGTGGAGTTTTCACATTCTTCCCACGTCTGCATGGGTTTCCTCTGGGTGCTCTGGTTGCCTCCCACAGTCCAAAGATGTTGTGCAGGTTAGGTGGATTGGCCATGTTAAATTGCCCCATAGTGTGCAGGCTGCGTGGATTAGCCATGGGAAATGTGGGATTATGGGGATAGGGTGGGGCAGGGTGTGTGGCTAGGACTGGATTGGATGCTCTTCAGAGGATCAGTGCAGACTTGACGGGCTGAATGGCCTCTATCTGCACTATAGCAATTCTATGATTCTAGATCCTCACCAAAAATGGGGCAGAGAATTCAGCCTTTAAACTTGAAATACTTCCCTTTAAATCTCAACTGCTTTTCTATTTCTATAAAGTGAACATCATCAAGAAATCTGGTCTCTGGTCAACTGATCTGTTCAAAATAACAAGACAAAATGTGCATAAAATTTGAAGTAAAAATTCTATGGGTTTGAAGTCTGAACTAATTATAGTATTCGGTTCAGGTGCTGGGGGCTCGGTATAATAGATTAAGAGTAGCAATTTTTGCCTTGTCTGTGTCATGTTGCACTGCATGTTTCTTATCAATTTGTTGCCATTGCATCATCCCTTCCTTATCTCCATAATGTTTTATATAAAACAAACTGTGCCATTGCATGTTGTAGGCTAATAAAAGGTAATTAATCAAAGTTCAAAATAAGCTATACAAGCCAAGGCAGGTTGTGCAAATTGTACCTGAACCAACATCACGAAAACGGATATTATCTGTAAGCTGGTTATTATCTCCTTGTTGTTTGTGGGAGTTTGTTGTTCTTGGATTGTCTGCTGCATTTTCTATGTTCCAACAGTGGCTATTCTTCCAAAGAGTACTTCATATGTCACAAAATGTTTCAAATTTAGCATGAAAAAGAAGTTATACATTGAAACTGCCGAGAGCAACGTCAGTCAGATTAAAGACAGAAAGTATTGAAAATACTCATTAGTTGTGGAAGCCTCTGCAAAGAGAAATAGAGTTAGCAGGCTGTGTTTAATATAGCCCATCATGGTGAAAAACATGGTGGAAAACCATGCTCTGGCCCTCAGAACTGGCTCTCTCACACACTCTCAGCATCTCATACAATCTCTCAGTCACACCACACACAGGCCCTTAAAAGCTTTGAGCGTGCAGTCAGACATAGTGTGCTCCCTCTCCAAGGGCACCTGAGTGTGTACATAACCATGACAGACAGGCCAAATGAACATTACATATGAGCAATGTGTATTCAATACCAGGGAACAAATCAATAGTTAATTGATCGAAATGTAACATCAATAGCTCAGCTTTCAGAAAACTTGGACGATTAAAAGAATACCTAATTAGAGACAGGATTGTATTAGGTATAAGGGATCAAAAAGTGAAAGCACAACACCTGATAGAAACCTTTGCAGAATTGCCAATGTTGTGAATCAACAGATTCATGGCAGTACAGACCAGGTCTTGCATTTTATTCATAGAATAGAATTCCTACAGTGTGGAAACAGGCCCTTTGGCCCAACAAAACCACACCGACCCACAGAGCATCCCACCCAGACTCATCCCCCTATAACCCACCTAATCTGCACACCCCTGAACACTACGGGCAATTTAGTGTGGCCAATCCACCCAGCCTGAACATCTTTGGACTGTGGGAGGAAACTGGAGCACCCAGAGGAAACCCACGCAGACACGGGGAGAATGTGCAAACTTTACTGACAGATTCTCCAGGCACACAGGGCAGAATAACCCTAGACAAAAGGCAGAATGCAAATAGTTATGGTCTCATGGTCTAAGACACCATACAAAAGAGGAGAAGGCATGTCCAGCTCAGGAAAAGCAATATTCTCACTGCAAGAAACTGAATTAGTTTCCGTACAATTGTACAATTAAAATGAAGGTGAGGTGAGAGTGACAGTCCTTGACATCAAGGCTGCATTTGACCGAATGTGGTATCAAGGAGCCCTAGCAAAATTAGAATCAATGGGTATCAAGGGGCAAACTCTCTGCTGGTTGGAGTATTACCTGGCTCAAAGGAAGATGGTTGTGGTTATAGGAGGTTGGTGTGCAATGTATTTGCAGAGACTGAAAGAAGTAATGAACTGTTAAGGTAGGAGAACTACTATACAATCGGTAGTTTGGATAACTAAAAATCTACAAGATAACGCATGCCTAGTTTCTTTAAAAAAAGGGATGTTTAGATCTAAACAAAGTCAGGTGCAAATATCTGTTCTAGTCCCCTATTGTCACATAATCTGTACCATGAGGCACACACCCTGGAAGTATCTGAACCTTCACTTCAAGTCCTTATAGCATACACTAAACGCAGCCTCCACCCCAGGGCGCAATGGAAAATGGGAGGACTCCCACAAAGAGACCCCACAGTGGGATCTACTGGGCAGTGAAATCCCAAGCTGTGCCAAGACACTGGATGCAAATGAAGACGCGGAGGGTGTGTACCAGTAGAATGTACAGAAAAAACCTCAATGATGCACGGAAAGTCACAGAGGAAATTTCCACGAGATAGCTCAGGTTGTGGCGCGCAGGATTCTGAAAACTGGAGCCAATGTAAAGTTCCTTCTGAACAGAGGTACACTCAGATAGAATTCTGCCAAACCTATCTGTGCCTTCTCAAGGTCACTAGTGCCTTGAGGGCTGAGCATCACAATTTTAAGGCTGTGGATGTCATTGGTCATGAGCGGGATATTCACAGCCTTGTGGCATGTCTGTACTTAGGAATTTGTCCAGCCCACTCCTCCACCAACCAGCATGTATCCAACACTGGGCACCACTTCAGCCACCGCTCACTCCTCCACCATCCAGCACATTCCCAACACTGGTCACCAATTTGCTTTTCAATATATTTTTGATTGATTCCTCATCGAGCCAAATGGCTATTCTTGTCTCATAATGTATATAAAAAGAGAACAGTCTAATAATTTTTTCTTTACACAAAATGTCAGACATTTCCAATACATACAGCATCCATCTTGCATGATAAAAGAAAGGCCTTACATTTATATAGCACCTTTCACCCCGGGATGTTCTAAAATACTTTATGGCCAATTCAATTGTTTTTGAAGTGTACTCACTACTGTAATGTAGGAATCATAGCAATCGGCTTACCCAGAGCAGTAATGATCAAGTTAATCTGCTTTTGTAATGATGGCTGAGGGATAAACGTTTACCAGGATAGTCTTCTTCAAGGTGGTGCTATTGGATATTTTAAGCACTGAGGTGTCATCCTAGATTGAATGCTCAAGTCTCCGCAGGGAGATTTGAACCTATAACCTCTTGCCAAAGGAGCTATGCACTGAAGCACAGCTGGCATTGATGTAACTGTGCCAACTAGCATTGTCTTTCTGATAAACTCATATCAGACAAGTTCTTCACCCTCTTCCCACTCGGGTTTGTATTGTATATGAGCAATAGGAGATAAAGGTGCACTGTTTGCATACTGTGTTATAGCATATACTTCACCAGGCGTTTTGTTCGGATACAAACAGAAAATTCATGTTAATGGAAAGGTGTATGTCTTAATTAGACTAACAAGGATTGGACACCTTGCAATAAATTAGATACACATGCAAACAATTATAAAAAAGAACTTTTGTTCTTCCTTGCACAAATGGACGACTCTTGCACACTAAAGGGTTAACATTTGTTTATGTAGAGGGAAGACAATGGCCTAGCCGTATTATTGCTGGACTGTTAATCCAGAGTTCCAGATAACGTTCTGGGGACCTGGATTCAAATCTTGCCAGGGCAGATGGTGGAATTTGAATTCAATTTAAAAAAATCTGGAATTAAGGGTTTAATGATGACCATAAATCCATTGTTGATTACTGGAAAAACCCATCTGGTTCACTAATGTCCGTTAGCGAAGGAAACTGTCATCCTTACCTGGTCTGGTGTACATGTGATTCAAGACCCACAGCAATGTGGTTGACTTTTAACTGCCCTCTGGGCAATAGATTCTGGCTAGCTCACGATGCCCTCATCCCATGAATGAATAAATTAAAAAAAAGGAAAGCTATGCTTTGAAACATAACACTATGGTTTGCATGATTGCTGTTTCAGTAAGCATTATGCTAACACCACTGCTGGCCTGTTTTATAAGCAAACTAGTTTAGCCTTTGTACCCCTGCTGCTGAATATATGCGCATACACTCTTCAAAGCTGCTCCCTTGTTTACTAGGCCTCCACTCTACTTGGCCCCTAGCGTCCTTAGTATATCTTTATCCTAGAGCGCAGCGCTCTCATTCTCCTTGTTCAATGTAACTCTTGTGTGTTTACAGGCTACTGAATAAAGCTCTCTAGTGTCTAAGTCCTCCCTCTCTTCACGTACTTCTCTATGGTCTCACCTTCTGCTCAACTCTGCACTTGCTAATGTCAGAACAGCATCATCAATTACATCATCATAAGTTACATATTCCTTTGAACTGTGGATGATGACGTAACAGATCTTATGATGGCAGAAAGACTCTTAAAATTAATTCGAAATGTACATAGTTAGGAAAATGTGAATAAACAGACACTTTGAAAAGATTCCAGTGACCCCTCCTTAGTAATATAGTGTACCCGAACTCCTCCATGATCACCCACACAGCAACAGAGAGAGAAAGAGAGAGAGTCACCAAGCCGCAAGACAGAGCAAGACAAATTAATACTTTTGGAGGGCTCCCAAGTCCAGAGGAACAACCCAGCAAAATGATCAATTTCTGGGCAATTCTTTCAGAGTCTGTCATGTCAGAGTTTCCATGGGGTCCCAAGGTATAACACTTATCTACATTGCAGAAACAACTGTCTGGCCATTGAAAAACTCACAGGCTGTAAGGCTTTTACTGAGGAAAACTGGATTGATGTTTGTCAAAGTTAAGAATAGATTCTTAGAACCAAGCACTGCCAAACAAAGAGATCTTCAAAGAAAAGAAGGGAGTTCTTCCGGTGGCTAACATTCCTCCAATAGCACCAGAAATATATTGTTCAATCATACATTCTTCTGTTGTTTGTGAATTTGTGCTGTGAACAATTCACCATCACATGACACTCACCAACCACACTTAAAAATAACATGTTCGCTGCCAACTCCTCCAAAATGTTCTGAAGTCATGAAAGGCACTTTGTCAACATAATTTTTTTCTATTTACTTGATGGTCTGTGAAGGTAAATGACTCACCTGATAGTCACAGGCCCAATAATCCTGCAAACTGTTCTGTCAATAGGTTGAGCAGACCTTCCTCTGAATCACATGACCCGGCTATTTGTTTGTGTGGGTTTCACAAATAACAGTTACACCTGCAACTTTACCCAAGCTAGTGCAAAGGAAGACGGTTATGGTTGTTGGAGATCAGTCATCTCAGTCCCAGTACATCTCTGAGGAGCTCCTCAGGGTAGTGTCCTAGGCCCAACCAACTTCAGCTGCTTCATCAAGACCTTCCCTCCAGATGTAAAACTGTTCATTGACAATTGCACAAAGTTCAGCACCATTCGCAATAGTCAGACACTGAAAAATAATGATGCCTATTTGCAGCAAGACCTGGATAACTTTCAGTCTTGGCCTGATAAGTGCCAAATATCATTGACACCACACGATTATCTCCAATAAGAAAATCTAACCATCTCCCTTGGACATTCAGTAGCATTAATATCACGAAACACACCACTACTAACATCCTGGGGGTTACCACTAAACAGGAACTGAACGGGAATAGCTATACAAATACAACAGCTGGTCAGTGGCTGGGAATTCTGCAGTTAATAACTACCTCCTGACTCCTCAATTTGTGCCCACCATCAACAAGCTACAAGTGAGAAGTTTGATGAAATAGTTTCCACTTGCCATGATGTGTACAGCCCCAACAAGAGTCAAGAAACGTGACACTATCTAGGACAATGCACTCAGCTTGATTAGCACCACTTCCCCACTGCCTTCAACATGCACTCCCATCACCACCAATGAACAGTGGCAGCAATGTGTATCATATGTAAGATGCAATGTTACGCCTCATCAGATCCCCTTTGACACCATCTTTTAAACTCAGAGGCTACTCTCTAGAACGTCAAGAGCAGCAGATGCATGGGAAAACCACCACCTGCAAATTCCCCTCCAAGCCATTCACCATCCTGACTTGGAAAAATATCACTGTTCCTTAACTATCGCTGGGTCAAGATCCTGGAACTCCCTTCACAATAGCAGAGTGATGTGTCTGCACCACATGGACTGGAGCAGTCAAGAAGGTGGTGAGCCATCACCTGCTGAAGGGCAAATAGGGATGGCACCAAATGCTGGCCCTAATCTACATTCCATTGACAGTATAAAAAGCAGCCAGGCATCAACTAGGGATACAGCCAGTGCTGTTATTTGCAAATAAACACTACAAATATGTAAAACGAAACCTGAGTTATCTTAATTATTTGAAGAATTTGGGAAGTGAGGTATTCCTGATGTTGGACATACAAATTCCATTCAGTTGCCACTTGCATGAGGCCAACTAGGGACACATGAGAACTGCCCCAGACTGACCACCTCCCAATGTTCTGTCACATCCTATGATGAGGTGTCTGACCCCAAGGTGATGCGGCTGATATTCTGAATTCAGTTAATGGGGGATCATGAGGCGAAACTGATACCCCGAGGATTTCACCAGCAACATCCCTACAAGAAACACGGTCCAACTGATATCTGGCTAAAAATGAATCAGACTTGAGATATTTTTAGGTAGGTACAGTGTATTTTTGACAGAACGTAACTGACAAATCGAAAACATCCATCCATTCATTTCACTACAATATTCTCTTTGTTGCATTTGAATTATGATTGTTTATTTGCTCTGTCTGGTTCTCATTGAGATTTCAGTGCTGTGTGTTTCAATGACAGTGATCTTATAGCTGGGAGCCACAGTAATTACACAGGTTACAACAGAGCTGAACTCTGCACTATTGACTGTCAATGAGACTTAAAGGGTTCAGTTCCACAAGCCAGACTAAATGAAAACCACATTCCCTCTGCCACCAGGTTTCTAGTGTCTGCCCAATGAAGGCCTGCTACTAATTAGTGGATAAAATCTGCTTCAGAGTTAACATTCTGTGCAATAAAAGGTATTGAATCCAGCCATGAAATGTGACAATGTTAGCACTATTTGATTATCACTGGAAGGCTTGCAACTGAATAGAGAGTTACAGAAAAACTATCACCTGAGGAAGGATTTACATTTCTTAGAAAGAGTGCAACAAAGGGTCACGACACTGATTTCTGAGACGACAGGGCTGTCATATAAGGGGAGCAAAGTTTATGCCTATATTCCCTAGAATTTATTTAACACAGTAGTTGCTGTAAAACTGTTCCTATTGGCTGGAAGGTTTAGGGCTCTCACAGTCTCAAAAGGAGGCACCCAGCTATGTAGGACTGAGTGAGGAGAAAGTTCTTCATCAAAAGACTGGTGAATATTTGGAATTCCGACCCCCCAGAGAGCTGTGAAGCTTATTCATTGAGTATATTCCAGACTAGTTTTTGATGATTGTGGAAATTAAGGAATTGGGGACATATGGTAGGAAGATTGATGTTTCAATTAAACCATGATCTATTGAAGGTTGGAGAAAGCTCGAGGGGTCATATGACCTAATCCTGCTGTGATTTCTTATGTTTTTACGTTCTTGTACTTCAAGTAGAATAATTATTCCCCGCACAAAACATGAAGTATTAGAGGAAAAGCAAAACATAAAGTGAGTACGAGTTTATTCTTCCCAGGTATTTGTAGACCTAGTTAAAATATAAATTACTCCTGAGCAGTGCAGTTAGCTTAATTGCACTAACAGAACTTAACAAGTTAAATACTAGCCCATTCCACCATCTTGTGGTAAAACATGGATTTGCAGCTATGGTTTTTTTTTGTACAGTGAGCACTGATTACAGCTGTGAGGCTGTGGGGAGGTGGCTCAGAAACAAGTCGATCTTGATAGGAACTGAGAGTGGGCTCCTACTCCACAACACACTTGTGTATCACCCAGCAGCCATTGGGTTTCCATTTGACTTTTTCAGATGGCACATATATTTATGATTTTTTAGAAAATCTATTAAGGACGAAGAGGACTATACGGTTCTGTCGTGTGACCTCCTTTTGGTGTATTGTTAAAGCACAGAATGTTAGATGGACCCTGGTTTTCCCAAATTGAGAGACTGAACTGATGGCATTAATAGCTCAAAACGCACGACTTCTCAGTACTAATGTTGCAAATCACTACGGGTATTTGGTGCTGACAGGGTTAAAATTAAATTCTGTCTGACCGTTTTGTATACATAAGGTGGGGATGTGATCTGGATCCCATTTTGTTGGCACTGATATTTTTTCTCTCACTCACTAATAGAGCCAAGGGCAAAAGGAAACATTTATACCAGTCAGTGTATAAAACCTCAGGGGTTAAGGGTCAGTAACTACAGGAAATGTGGCCAAAAGAATTGTGTGCAGTTGAGGGGAGAGGGCCAGGGGTTTCGATTTCAGGCCACAGGATGCGAGATGTTAACAAGTGGGAATGGAACAATGTAAATCTTTTGTGAAACTAAACCTTGGTTCACCCCTGACCCGGACATAAATATTGCAGCTATCAGTTTTAATAAATAACACAGTTTAGTTATTGTTTAAAAGACCACCCATCACCAAAGCGTAAATACCAGTGATTCCACTTAAATTAATGCAATGGAATTATTCACTCCATTCAGCTAAAGAACGTTTGCTGCAAATTAGGTAACCACTCTTGTGGTTAGATTATAAATTGTACATTTTTTACAGCCCAGAGTACACATGGTCACCATCTGTACAACATGTTGTATAATCTCCAAAAGGGTAACATTAGAAGTGAAAATAGTATAAATCCTTTTGACCATTTCAAGTTCAGTGATTTATTTGACCCCCCTGTGTGGTACTGAGCATTGCAGGTCAGAAAGGTCCCCAGACCACGCTGCAGTTTGGTGCTGGTCTGGAGCTGAGTAAGCTGATCTCAGCTAATACCATGAGGCTGTGATTACTACTGAGTGACTGAATCTGCAAAATGCACACACGTTAACTTTGAGATGTTTAGGATTTGTTGTCATCGCTGGTCAAATATCACATTATTCCATTATAGAATAATTGAAATTATTTAGCAAAAATTGAATTGCACTTTTTTATGCTCACCATTCTTGGAATAAACCCTGAAGCAGATCAATCAAGCAGAACCTATTGCGATAATAGAAATAATTTCCTGCTGGAATTTTGGAGCTTAACACTATCAATGATGCTTATCAATTCCAATCCAAGTTTTGAAGCTCTGTCAATATACATTATGTTGAAGTCCTACACTCTTCTCTGCATTTTAATCTCCTTACAGAAGCATTGATGTAGATTTTGCCTCTTGCAGGGCATCTTTACCCGATGCAGCAAAACTTACATATTATCCCTTGAAACGTAACAAACTAGAGTGCGGGTAACATGGCATTGAGAGATCTAATAGATGTTTCTCACAGTTCACTAATATGTATATATATTACATGCAGAGACACATCCATGCCTGGGGTCACATCAAGCCACTCAGTTACAAAGAGTAGCAGCTTCCGTCAGTGTGTCATGCTTCAAGTGGTCCAAGTTAAGATGGAGACTGAGATCTTTAAACACTCTGATCACATGCTATGATTAAATGATAGCCCCAAAAGCATGTCTCTTACAAATATACTGACATAGTAACTGTGAAACATAGCACATTCCCTTTTGTCCAAAATTAACCTTAAAAAAATGCATGATTGTACATAGGCAACATCTTACCTCAATCTGGTGATCATATACCTGTCTGAAGAGGTGTCCTTTGGTGCCAGATGCTTTACCAATATCATAAAAAGCTGGAAAGCTTTTGGATAGGCAATACAAACCATACCTGTTACAGAATTTGTTGGTTTGGTGCACTTTTCTGACTGCAGTAATGATGTCGGCTGCACCTTAGATATGTAATTGTTGTTTACCTATCACTATAGCTTTGGGATCGGCTAGCTCTGTTGGCTAGACTACTGGTTTTGAATACAGAGGAATTGCAATAGCACAGATTCAATTCCCGTATTGCTGAAATCACCATGAATGGTCTATCCTCTCAACTCAACCTCTCACCTGAGGTGTGGTGATCCTCAGGATAAACATAATCAGTTGTCGCTCCCCAAAGAGAAAGCAGCTTGTGGTCCACTGGGATTATGAAGACTTTCATATTCCTACGTGCATGCATCCTCAAACCATTTGTCAATGTTACAGCCCTATTTTCCTACCCAGAAGATCCTTATTGAAGGCTTGAACTGGTTCGGAGGCAATTAATAATTAAATAATATTCCCTGAGATTTCTTCCTCAGAAAAGATGTGCTCATTCCCTTTACTGCAGCATCTGTTAACACACTGGTCAGCAGACTCTAGGGATTGCTGCCTGTTTGACATGATGTGGAGTCTGTTAGCCCTGAAGTTAATTCTTACCTGGAGCTGGACTCCGAGTGCCTTCAACATCCTTTCTGAGTCTTTCTGATCATTTATAGAATAGAACATAAGAACTAGGAGCAAGGGCCAACAATTCAGTCCCTCAAAAGTGCTCTGCCATTTGATACTATTATGACTAATCCATCTTGGCCTCAAATCCACTTTCCTGCCCATTTTTCATAACCCTTCTGCCCAATACTAATTAGAAATGTATCTCCTCATGAAATTTACTCAATGTCCCAGCATCCACTGCACTCTTGGGTAGTGAATCTCACAGATTCACTATCCTTTGAGAGAAGTCATTTCCCCTCATCTCTGTTTTAATTCTGCTACCCCTTATGCCAAAACTATGATCTTTCATTTTAGACTGCCCCACAAGGGGAAAAACCTTTTCTATGTCTATTTTGTTAAACCCCTCTTGCATCTTCTATGCTTTAATTAGATCTTCTCATTCCTCTTAACCTCCAGAGAGAGTATAGGTCTAAACTGCACAATCTCTCTTCATAAGACAAGCCCCTCATCTCCAGCCCCAAATCAATCCAGCGAACCTCCTCTGAACTGCCTCCAATACAACTATATTCCTCCTCAAGTAAAGGGACAAAAATTTTATGCAGTACTCCAGGTGCAGTCTCACTAGTGCCTTGAACAGATGCAGCAACACTTCCTGACATCTACACTTTATTCCTTTAGCGATAGATGCCAAAATTCCATTTACCTTCCTCATAACCTGCAGTACCTGAATACATGTTTTGTGATTCATTCATGAGGACACCCAGATTCCTCTGCACCAAAGCACTCTGAGATTTCTCTCTATTTAAATATTATGATAATAATTTAGAATGACCAGATATATTAATTCTATGAAGCTCTCCATGCCCATGGCAAGCAAGATTTTCAGATCAGTATCATCTATTGCTTAATCTCTAAATAGAACTACATGTGATGTTGGCACAGTTAGAATACAGTAGAGGTATCATTGGTTGCCTAGTCCATAGTTTAGTGTTTGAATTCTATTTTTTTATTGAAGGTACTTGCTTTTTTAAAATGAAGCAGAGTGCAGTACCCTGCTTGTTCATTCCTTTTACTGGTTTCACTTCTCTACCATTTTTCTTTTCCTCTGTTTCTCATTCTGTTCCTTTTTGTTGTTACATTGCTGGATTTTGGTCCCTTCAAGGGTGTTGTTTTGAGAACTCAGTCCCAGAGTTTAAAGATGGCAGACTAGTAGCTGCAGATTTCAGCTTCTAGAGGGCATTTGTGCCAAATAAGGCATGAAGATATCATATAGGCTTTCCTCTGCTTTGGTGCTGATTTGAAGAAAAATGGCAGATTTGACTGACCTCTGGACACAGTTAAGGCTTATTAGTGTATCAAACAACTTCTTAGTCTTTTAAAAGCTGTATTCTTTTAGGAGAGTTTTCTAGCTATGGAGCATTTAATGGCCTTTTTCTAAGTCAGAACTATAGGTGCTCAGTTTATTTTTTTAAAAGACATATGGATCTTACTAACCTGAAAAATATTTTAGATTCTAATCAAGAAGAAAGAAGCCCTATCTTCTAACCTGTACTCACACGAGCTGATTTTCCTAATCATCTGAATATTTTTATGTCCAAGTCTGTTGTCAAATTGATCTTCAATTAGATTTCAAACATCTACCATGGAGATATTAGAGTTTTTTCAAGATAGGGGTTCTGCCTCCAGCAGGATATTTTATGGCAATACTTATGTTATTCCTTGTAATATAAGAAACTAAGTTGTAAGTAATGTGTATTGAAACATCCAACAAGCATTTATTACAGCTCACCAATATATACAAATAACATACAAGCACAAGCTAACATTAAGCTATTCAGTTACAAAGAATAACAAGCTTCCATCAGCATGTTATGCTTCAAGTGACCCCAAGTTAAGATGGAGTTTATGACTTCTATATCCTGAGGTGACATGTTATAATAGTGATGATGTCACGAGCATATCTCATAAAACTATATTGAAGATATACTAACTGTGATATAACAAAGCAATCATAGGAAATCTAAACTTTGAAATGCACAATTTCTGGAATTGTGTTGAATGGTTCTCTGTAAAAAGGAGGGAATGTGTCACTTAACATTAAAAGAGGAATTCCATCCTGATAACTAAGTGCTGTCTGGTTGTCCAAATCAACAGTTCAGACCAGAATAATGAAACAAACCTGCAGCGCCATCTAGTGGTCTGTGCATATCAGTGAAATGGCACTGTCCAAGGAAGACATGAGCAAAAAGCATCACATCAGTATCCACATAAATTATTCAAATAATCTAGAAAAACACTTGCATTTTTACTTCTAATTGCTGTTTCTGGAAGGCTCTTATTCACTCTGGAATTCAAACAATATTAGAAAGCAGTGGTGTGATGGTTAACACAGTGTGGAGCTGGAGGAACACAGCAGGCCAGGCAGCATCAGAGGAGCAGAAAAGCTAACGTTTCAGGTTGGGACCCTTCTTCACCCCCATTTCTGAAGAAGGGTCCCTATCCAAAATAACAAGGTGCAGAGCTGGATGAACACAGCAGGCCAAGCAGCATC
>NW_025968810.1:0-408 GCF_021869965.1 Rhincodon typus
AAGATGAGGTGTTGGGGACCGGGGAATTGGAAGTTCTGGAGGAGATGGAGAGCGTGGGTAGTGTCACGGACGTAGGTAGGAAGTTCCTGGACCAAGGGGGAGAAAATGGAGTCCAGATAGTTGGAGATAAGTTCGGTGGGGCAGGAGCAGGCACAGACAATGGGTTGACCAGGGCAGTCAGGTTTGTGGATTTTGGGAAGGAGATAGAAGCGGGCGTGTGGGGTTGGGGATCGATGAGGTTGGAGGCCGTGGGTGGGAGGTCACCTGAGGTGATGAGGTTGTGGATGGTTTGGGAGATGATGGTTTGGTGCTCGGGGGTGGGGTCATGATCAAGGGGGCGGTAGAAGGACAGTTGGCGCCTGGCCTCGGCGATGTAGAGGTCAGTGCACCATACTACAACTGCGCCTC